>NC_088934.1:24417500-24717500 GCF_038396675.1 Hydra vulgaris | reverse complement strand
GTTAAAATGTAAACAAAGTTTATAATAAAACCTTGTGAAGCTGTTGTTTTTCCAAACTGCGAACCTTTGGTTTGAAATCAAATTTCAGAAAGGCAATGCGACCTTTAGTTTTTGAGTTTTTGAGTAAAATATAGAGGTTAGTTTAAAAACGCCAAAAGTCATACTTCAGATTTAGCAAGAACGCTTAAAAGCACACTTTAGAACAAGAAGGTTAATTAAATTTAAAACTACTCATTAAACTAAAAATCTTTGAATTTTGAAAAACATACATTTCTGAACCACCTTCTGTCTCTAATTTCTCTAGCTCTTCACTTAGTTCACGAACTGTGACTAACAATCTTTTATTTTGTGATTGCAATTCCTCTATGCTCCTTTAAGAAGAAAAAAAAAACATAAAAAAAAAAATAATTTTAAAATGGTAATTATTGCTGATATTTCAATATAAAACAATATTAAAACAATATAAAAAATATTTCAGAAAATGCTTCAAAGTTCCAAAAAAATGCACAACTTACTTAAAAGTAACAAGATGATCACTTATGACTTGACAAGAACTTAATACCATAGCATCATTAGTCAAAAGTTCAGATAAACTGTTAGAAGAACTTACAACACCACCACGAGCCTCATCAATTTCTTTTAGTAATACGCAAACCTATGACAATTAAAACTATAATTATAATATATTATTAAACCATATTATTACAAAGAAAAAAAAACTTATATTATTCTCCAAAACAAGTTGCAGTAGCTGAAAGAAACTACAACGTTGTTGCAAAAAAAAATGTTAATGAAGACTTAACAGCTTGTTTTTGTTTTTATTGAGTTATTCAGATGTTCCAAGATGTCCTTTAAGTCTTATCACAGAGCATCGTGGAATAGAATTTTACCGGAAAGTTCACGCCTCCTTTCTTACCGACGATGTATATAAGGTCAGAGCCAGCTTGGAACCACAGATCTGTAGATCCTCAAAATAGAGACTCCAGTTCTGAAGTCAGAACTCTAACCACTACACCACAGCTGCTTACACCTGGCTGCATCAAAGTTCAAAACTATCAAAAATGCTCTATTTAACATAACAAAATGAAGATAAAAAAAACACTAAAAAATCCTAAGCTATAATAGATATACAAAGATAGCAACAAACAAAACCAAAATATCATTGAGCAACAATTTTATCGGACTAAACAAAATGACAACAAACTTCAAATTCCTAACTTTTTTATACCATTTCAAGCATTACATGACTTATAAACCTATGCACACAAACTGAGTTGCAAGCAAATAAAATGCTGGCTTCAGGTGTGTATTTAAGTGGTTTCCCGCTGAGTCATAGATCTGAAATTAGAAAGATATATAAGAATTATTGTATAATACAGTATTATTAAAAAATAAAAAGTAAAATATAAAATATTTTAGATAAGTGTATGAATAAATATTTTAATAATACTGACGAGATAAATATTTTTAAGATGTAGACTAAATATTTTTAAGCGTAGATCAATGTTATCAAATATGGTCTAAGTAATACCACAAATGCTATTTTGCATTTATCTATCTAGCACCCACACTTATTATGAAACATAAACAGCCATGGATGACAAATAAACTTTTCATCCTAATCAAAAGTATAAGAGAACTCTGTTTTATCAATCTCCATAGCAAATGAAAAATAACTTCAGTAGTAAATAAAAACACAGGCAACACAATCAATTCTTTCAAGCATAAGTTAGCCAATGACCATCATAACCCCAAACATTTTTGCAAATAAACTTTTTGCTTACATATATAGAAAATGCAGAGATATTAATAGGACTTCTATTACCAACATCCTTAACAAACAACTCCAATCAGTCTTCTAAACTGAAAAAGCATACAATGCCTTGCCAGACTTTGCATGTTGCACCTTGAACTCTGCTAGATATTGATACAGTCTACTATGACCTCACTGCTTTTAAGAGCTATAAATCAACTGGAAATGATCAAATCACAATATATATATACTTAAGGCATGCGCTTATGCAATTTTAACTCGGGCAAAATTGATATTTTAAAGATATATGGACCTATGAAGTTCCAAGAGCATAGCTTTTAGCAATTGTTACCCTTATCTTTAAGTGGCTCTAAAACTAATTTCTCTAACTATAGTCCAATCTTGATCAAATTTGTCACTTGTAAGATAATGGAGAATAAAAACAATGGACTTTCTGACCCAGAGCATATCTCTTAAGCTCCCTGTTGATAGGTTACTCCATAAACTGGAAATGTATGGTATAAAAAGTAACCTAAACTAGATTAAAACCTATTATTTCAGTAGAACCCAGCACGCCATACTTGGTGATATGGCATCTGAATGGGAACAAGACAACAGTACAACAAGTTCTACAGTTCTACATAGCTCCATGCTTGGTCCAATGCTCTTCATTATTTCTAACAATGACCTCCTCTCGCATATCAGTAACGAAAGCCTTTGCAAAACCTACACTGACAATACCAAAGTTTTCATTATTATTAGTACCCAAAGATAAAGCTTGAGTACAAGTGGATGTTGATAACATTGTGGAGTAGAACCGTACTTGGCAAACAGAGCTAAATACTAACAATTGCAAAGTCATGCACTTTAACCAACCACCCAACTTAGAGAACACTTACTTAATGACAAAATAGGGTAAACAAAGTAATGTAAATAAAAATGAACTTACTACCACAACCTCTAAAAAAGAACTTGGCATCCACACCTCTAAAATCTTCAACCCAAATCCTAACCTCTTGTTGCATAAAAGGCTTGGTTAACAAAAATATATTTTCATAAGCAAAACTGTAGAAAAAACTTTACACCACTTATGTAGGCTCTCATCTCAAATTTGGCATAACTCAACCCTCGGAATTAGGAAAAATGAGGTCAGCAATAAATTGCCAACCTCAAATTGTTAGAGGTCAGCAAAAAAATTTGACACAAAGGGGTTAGCATAAAACATAAAAATGAGGTCGGCAACTTTTTACTAACTTAAAACACTTCAAGGTCGGCAGTTAGGTTGGCATTGCCGCATGCCGACCTTAATTCTGAGGACTGCATGGAAAAAAATTTGATTAGAACAAGCATCATGCAACAGAAATCTCATACAAGTTAAAGCTTTTTTTTTAACTACAAAATTTCTACTGGACTAATCGCTAAATGCACTGAACTAATCGTTACCACCTTAAAAGAAAGACACAAAAAATTATGTATGTAATTGCTTACAAGTAGCGATTATTACTTAAACATAAGGTGGACTTTATTACTTAAAAATTATATAAACTGGAATTAGAAATAAGATAATAGTTAATATTTTATTTAAACCGTGTGCAAAGGGATTTTAAAATAATCAACAATTAAGTTAAGCTCCATTTAATGAGATTATTGTCTTAATTTAATTCTTGTTAATTGCAGATTTATCTAATACAATAGTGAGATTAGTAAAAGTAATAACTGTGCTGTATATGGTTTTGTAAACAGTCAAAATAAACTAGAAAAATATGTCAAAATTTTATACACATACATTTACATGCACTGACTGACTATATAAGTAGAACATGTAAGTGTCACTTCATCGATTAGGGCTTTTTTTAAATATTTGCTTTCATATCCGTATTTTAAACTAATTCTGATTTTTTATTTAATAAATGCTTTTCATTTAAATCATTATTTAATTTTATTTAACACCCAATGTAATTTACAAGGAAAAAGAAAAATAAGAAAGTTATTTCTGATGATTTTACTTCAATTTTTTTTCAAGAATATCTTTGAAAATTTTGTCTAATACTTTCCAAAATTTCCTAGATTCTAAATAGAGAGCCCACATAGTTCCTACTGTGTATTGAAACATTCAAAAACGACTTTAGCACACTCCTTCCAATTATATCTAGCTTTTCATCAAAGCAGAATTATTCCCACGTAGCTCCATGCTATAAGTCAAAGTAGGGACTGCCAATGATTTATATATATAGGAAATAGAATTTGGGTGGGCAAACCAGATTCCAGATTGAATAAGAATTTGAACAACAGCTCTAAAATTTGAGATTTTTTCATCGACATTTGTATGCCTGAGTGAAGCAAAAATTGAATGTTCAGTATCCCATGTGAATCCTAAATGTCTAAGTTTATTCTGAAGATTTTTGTTATTACTAGAAATGGTTATCATATTGGTTTGTATTTGTGCTTTACCTGAAATCAAGAACTCAGTTTTTTCAGCATTTAGTTTAATACAATTAATGTTACAGTAAATGTTGTATGTTTTTATAAGCTTTTTGAGACCAGAGAGGGTAGAGCCTAAAAGTATGATATCATCCGCATATGCTACCACACCAGTTAATTTATCATATATAGATGTGCCAACAATACCTTGATTTTTAATATTTTCGAGAAGACCTGCAGTGTTAAGGTTATAAAGGTGAGGCAAAAGAATCGATCCTTATCTTACTCCTTGTCTTAGAGGAAAAGAGTTTGATTTACAATCTTGATATAAGACTGTTGTGCTACTATTGTTATATAACAAAGAGATAGTGTTAACTATACAGAGTAGTAATTTTTTATCAAAATATAATTTATCAAACAGGATACCCCAGTTACAGCTATCAAAAGCTTTTTTTGCATCTAAAGAGCTTAAGTACACAAG
The DNA here is from genome assembly GCF_038396675.1 of Hydra vulgaris. Lineage (NCBI taxonomy): Eukaryota > Metazoa > Cnidaria > Hydrozoa > Anthoathecata > Hydridae > Hydra > Hydra vulgaris. Next base: position 24,712,845 of record NC_088934.1, on the reverse strand, counting down.
GGAGTTGTTGCTGTTGTAATGTTTAATTGTTTCGCTTATTAGAAATTCTGCATGTAATGTTGAACAGTTAGTATTGAATCCAAATTGTAGAGGGTGAGTATCTCTAATATCTGGACAAATAATTAAAATTAGGTATTCTAGAACTTTTGTAAAGATTGGTATAGTGTTGATTTTGCAATAGTTGCTTGGACTATCTAAAGATTTTTTGTAAGATTTAACAAGGGTTACAATAATTGACGTCGGCATTGATATTGGTGTCCATCGATAGTTAATAGAGTACTTAAAAAATTTGATGAGCCATTTTGTTAAAGTATCACAATTTGCGCACTTCAAATGTTCTGCTGAGATACCGAAAGAGTCAGGAGATTTATTTAATTTTAGTTTCGAAACAGCCTTATATTTTCTTCTGATATTGTTACATCGCCATGTCTTGTACATGCTGGAATTTTTTGCTTTTTATCACGATGTGTTATTTTTGGAGTATTCAGTAGCTTTTCAAAGTTGTTTGCGAATTCTAAAGTAATGGATTCTTTGTGTTTTTATTATTTATGGTAAATAGTCTAGAATTTATGTCTTTGTTTAAACATCTGAATGCATTCCGAAAGTTTTTTGGCTTAGTATTTTTAAACTTTTCAATTTCAATACACTGTGCATAAATTTTATTATTTTGAGCCAACTTGAGGGCTTTGCGAAAGTTTTTACAAGCCATTAGGTAACGATTAGGTAAGAAACCAGAATCTCTCCATTTTTTTAAATGTATCAAAAGAATTGTTTTAGAGTGAGTTAATTCAGGTGTCCACCAAGATTTTGAATGCAAACATTGCTTTTTATTATTTAAAGTTTCCTTAAAAGCTATTAAGCGCTGCCAGTAATTATTTTATAGATTTGGACAAGGTTGTATTCATAATCATCAGTAACATTAAAACTGTTAAAGCAATTGGTTAGATGATCATTATATGAATTTATAAAGTTAGAATTGTTCCAAGCATAGCTAGGAATATTAGTATCTGCTGCTATTTCAACGGTATTGTATTTCATTAGCTTACCTCTAACTTCAACAGATATTGATAGTGGTAGGTGATCGCTCAAATTACTTGAGCACTCAGGATGAACAGTGCATTTAAGATTTAGAAAACTTGTATATTTTGATAGTGATGTGATCAATATATGATGAATTCGGTAGTGTTTGGTGTCGATATGTGTATGTAGGGCCAGAACCTTTAGTTAAATCTACTAGTTCTAACTAATTTGTTTTTAAAAATTCTGATAGGTGCACAGAATAATTATTTCTTTTGAACTTTGATCTTTCAAATAAATCATATATTTGGTGTGGAAAAGTTTGGAAGTCACGAACTATAATTATATTCCCATTACCTTTGTAACTATTAATTAGACCTTTGAAAATATCTAGTTGATTTTTGTATTCTTCTAGCGACAAGAGGCTGTTTTGCAATGGGGAGAGTAATTTTTTTTTTCAAACATAGCATACATTCTTTTTTTCAAACATAGCAAACTTTTTTTTTCAAACGTAGCATACAGTTTTTTTTTCAAATGCATCATACATTTTTTATTTAAACATAGCATACATTCTTTTTTTCAAACAGCATACTTTTTTTTTCAAACATAGCATACAGTTTTTTTTTCAACCATAGCATACACTTTTTATTTAAACATAGCATACATTCTTTTTTTCAAACATAGCATACAGTTTTTTTTTCAAACATAGCATACAGTTTTTTTTTCAAATATAGCATTAATTTTTTTTTTCAAACATAGCATACATTTTTTTTTTCAAACATAGCATACATTTTTTAAAAATATTATTATAGGCAGGAGCAGCTTTTAGAAGAAATAAATTTAATTTAAAATTTTTTTTTTTTTCAGATCTAAAATAAATTTTGACAGCATAGTGTATTTTGAGTACTTTTATGTTTAAAAGAATGTTTATGGTAGGCATAATATTTTTTCCATTAACCTTTGGTTAAACAGATATACTGTTTATCAGGGTCTTTTTTGTGAGGAAACAATGAATTTATAAGTTACATTTTTTGATAAGCATTTCCATTCATTAGGCAGTCAATATTTTGCTTTTCAATTTTAATTATTTTTCTTTTAGAAATCCATCTTAATGTTGTAGTCTTTTATAATTCTTTCTATATTATTTGTGCAGTTAACTTACTCTAATAATATTAAAATTAAAAGATTTGTGCAATTTATTATAGGGAGGGAAATGCTTGTCTAATAAATTTTTCCTATATTCGATAAAACATTTTGCTGTACAGGAGATTGTATCAATTTACAGTAGTATTAAATTTACAGTGAACCAAAGTACAGGAGATTAATTATGTTTATGTTTATGAGCCAAAAATTATAGAATTATTTATGCTTTTATTTTTATTTCACTTTTTTCAAATTTTCTTTTTAAATTTTAGCTCAAATTTTTAAATCTGCTTTTTTTCAAGACCATCTTCATAACCATTTAGAAAAGTTACAAATATTCTTGTATTTATTCTTATTAGAAAAATCTGGAATTAATCTATTGTTTATTGAAATATAAATTGGTTTTAGAATTTGAGGGGAATGGTTTGAATTTCATTAATATAAGATAATCCATATTAGGCTTTTTGTCAAGCTTATATGAATTTTTCAAGAGGTTTAAAGTGACATCAAGAAAATTCACAATTTTTAAGTTTATTTATTCTTAAGTTAATTTCAATTTGGAAGTCTCAGAAACTTATAGAAATTTTAATATTTCTAACGATTGAACTTTTGTAAGTTTATTTTTAGAAAGAATTCAACCTTGATTTTTTAGAGTAATAAAACACCATTATTTAAACATTAAAAAGAATGAAAACAAACAAAAAAAACTACTGAAGTCAGAAACCTGCTTGCTTAAATCAGCTGATAGATTGTGTAATCTTTTTTCTTCTCGTTTGTAATATTCAAATTTTCTTTCATAATCACTAAGCTGATTTTGATGATGCCTACATTCCTGTAAAATAACTTAATAAGAATAATAAAAATAAAAAAAAGAAACCAAAATAATTCGAAGAAAAATTTAAGTTGCTTAACAGCTAAACTTATTAATTAAGTAAAATATCAATATCTTCAAATAAAATATGAATATCTTCAAATAAAATATCAATATCTTCAGAACCATAATTAATGTTTACTTTTAATTTAAAAAGTTATTTATTTTTTATTCATTCTAACTTGCAACATAAAAGATTGCTTTACATTTACTTTTTGCTAATAAAATAAAACTCAAATATTACCTTAATATTTTGCTCAAGCTTATAAGATAAAGTTTCAACTGTCTTAACAGCATGATTGAACTCTTCTTTTTGCAGCAAAAGTACAGGTGCCTTTTCCTCAACTTCCTTTAAAGAAGAAATTAAAACAACTTTGAATTAAATTGATAAGCTATTAATTTTTACTTTTACAAACTTATAAAATACACAGACACAAAATGTTTCTGTTCTTGTAGATGTTTAGTATGCTTGTTTTATAATGAAGCAAATTTTAAATTTTAACAAATTATTTTTAATAAATTATTTTTATTAAATTAATTTTGTTTTAATTTTATCTTAAAATGGAATTGTAAAATTATTTATGTATCAGTAAATACTTTTGCCAATAATGACTAATTATATTATTGTAAGCAAATAATTAAAAACAAAATAACTTATTTATAAAATAATATAAAAAAGATCTACATTAAAATAATATAAATCTTTAATTATTTAAATGAAGTAAAGTTTAAGAAAAATACTTAAAAAGTTAACCTTTGCACATTTAGTAATTTTTATAAAAAGTTTATTGTCATTTTCATTTATAAGTCATTGGTATTAAATGTAATTAAATTCAAGCATTTGCTGAATATTAATACTTCCAAAGCAAAGTATTAAAATAATCTTAATAAATTAGTTAAATAGTTTGTATTTACAAATCAAAGAACTGAATTGTATCAATATCAGTTATTATAAAAATAAAAAACAGGATATTGTAAACATTTTAGAAAACACATTGAACCCAAATATTAAATCAAACAATTTGTAATTAAAAAGCAACTTACTCTCAATATTTGCTCCATATACACCTTGAGTCTTGAATTTTCTTCTTTTTCACTGGCAAGTTGATCTGATACTTTAACGTACTCTGTGTAAATCTAAAGATTTTTGTACAGACAAAAATATAAGTAAGAAAATTAGTTTTAAATAACTACAAAAAGTACTTTTATCATAGATTTACATTTAAAAAATTATTTTTGACTTTTTTAAAACAATTTTAGGCTAAAATTACTATTATGACTACATTTTATATTGTCCCTACATATATTTTATATTGACCTTCTAATATATATATATTATATGAAAATGTCTATGTGATGCATATGTACTACTTTTAAGTAAAACTTTTTAATTATATTTATTTGTTCTTAAGTATACACACTTTTAGTTGATTCGGATAAGGCGTTTTCTTCATATGCAGAATGTCCGTGTTTCGAATCTCATGTCTTCTTAGATTTTTTTATGTTTTTCTACCTGCCTCCTTATTTTTGGACTACTATGTTATTGGTGAACAAAACAAGCAAATTTTAAATTTTAGCAATTCATTTTTAATAAATTATTTTTATTAAATTAATTTTGTTTTAATTTTATCTTAAAATGGAATTGTAAATTTATATATGTATCAGTAAATACTTTTGCCAATAATAACTAATTATGTCATTGTAAGCAAATAATTAAAAGCAAAATAAATTACTGGAGGGTTATTTAAAAAATTACTGATGAAAAAATATCACTAAATCATATAAAATTTAGCCAATAAGAACTTTATCACATATGATTTAGCCAACAATAATATCGGATTTAGAAGAGAGTGAGAGCAAGGCAGAAAATTTCAAAAAGTTCTTAATTTTGTAGCTGGGTAAGTTTTTCTTCAAAATTTTATAAGGACATCATTTTAGATATTCAAATTGAATATCTAAAATGATGGGCTTGAAAATCAGTTTATAATAATATAATATTTTATAATATGGAACCATTCAATTTTTAAAATGCAACCCTTCTGATGCAATACATTAAATTAGTGAATACTTAAAACCAAAATAACTTATTTATAAAATAATATAAAAGAGATCTACATTAAAATAATTTAAATCTTTAATTATTCAAATGTAGTAAAGTTTAAGAAAAATACTTAAAAAAGTTAACTTTTGCACATTTAGTAATTTTTATAAAAAGTTGATTGTCATTTTCAATTATAAGTCATTGGTATTAAATGTCATTAAATTCAAGTATTTGCTGAATATTAATACTTCCAAAGCAAAGTATTAAAATAGTCCTAATAAATTAGTTAAATAGTTTGTATTTACAAATCAAAGAACTGAATTGTATCAATATCAGTTATTATAAAAATAAAAAACTTGATACTGTAAACATTTTAGAAAACACATTGAACCCAAATATTAAATCAAACAATTTGTAATTAAAAAGCAACTTACTCTCAATATTTGCTCCATATAAATCTTGAGTCTTGAATTTTCTTCTTTTTCACTGGCAAGTTGATCTGATATTTTAACGTACTCTGTGTAAATCTAAAGATTTTTGTACAGACAAAAAAATATAAAAGTAAGAAAATTAGTTTTAAATAACTACAAAAAGTACTTTTATTAAGATCTTATTTTTTACAGGAGCTTAAAAAATATTGGTATTTAGGGTTGCCACCTCTAGCTAGATTAAATCCGGGAGATCGGATTGGGCTTAATTAATTTCCTTTTGTTTATAATAATCCAAGATAATCTATGATGGAGAGTTATATATTTTACGCAATGAATTAGAAAAAAACTTCTTTAATTGAAATTGTGAAACTATTTTACATTCCTTCAAAACTAAATTTAAATTTTTAAAATCATATTTAATTTAAAGTCTTTTAAAATTTAAAATTTTTTTTGCCAAACAATTTGCTTCTTTAAAAAATTCTTAGTTGCGTTTAAATGCTTTTTTTAGGATCTAATTTTTTCTGAATAAATATCACATAAACAAAGTTAAAAAATAATTTAAATGTTCAAAAAAAAATGTTTTAGGACTGAACGCTTTCAACATTTACGGAAAATGCGAGCTGGTAATGCTTGTTAACAAGGCCTGTTAAAGTATTTTTTTTTGGGCAAATTTTGTTCTATGACTTTATCTCTAAATCCTTAAATAAAATTTGTAAAAAAATTAAAATAAAATAGTATTTTTGTTCAAACGATAAAATAGAAGTATTTTATTAAATACATTTAAACACTTGTACAATTTTCTTATGTTCTAATTAATAATTATACATATATATATTTATATATATATATACATATATATATACATATATATATATATATATATATATATATATATATATATATATATACACATATATATATACATATATATATATATATACATATATATAAATATATATACATATATATATAATATATATATATATATATATATATATATATACATATATATATAGTGAAAACTAAATAATTATTTATGTATATTTCAATATATACATACATATATATATATATATATATATATATATATATATATATATATATATATATATATATATATATATATATATATATATATATATACAGGGCTCCATTTTAACAGGGCTGAAATTAATTACTTTAAAACATATCTTTTTAGAACTTGTATGTCTTTTTAACTTATGATACTTAGTATCGTAGCAAAGGGCTGTGAGAGAGGCATCTATTTACGCAAAAGGTTAAATGACTAATTACTACCAGCTTCACTAGACTAAAGTTAAAGGTTAGCAAAAGATACTATGACCCATGATGAGGAAATTAAAATATCTTTTAATTATGTGAACTTTGTTGTTACGTAATATTAACTAACATTGCTTAAATTTTTGGACAACCAAGATGCAAACAAGAAACTAATAACAACAACATAGTAACCTAAAATATAGGTGTTGGTTAAGTTACGTTTAAATGAATGAATGTTAAGTTGCATTTATATAAATGAAACCAAAACGCGTAAACGACAATATTAAAAAATTATTTTTTTAAATTAAAATAAATTTTAATAAAATAAAAATATTATTAATAAAAATTATAGATAAATTAAAAGAAAATCATTTAACAAATTTTTTTCACTATACACTGTGTTTGATCTATAAAGACTCATCATTTATAATAATTCTTGCCTTAAAACAAGGAAATTAATAGGTAATATAATCAATGTTGCATCAACATATAATGCAATTTGTTGATTTTACGTAATATTATTGAGGCAATTAATTCTTTATACCTTTACTAGAGAAAATAAGAATGTCTCACTCTTACCTCTAGTAAAGAAATAAAATATTAAATGCCTGTAAGAATAATAAAAAGTATTTCTTTTTTTTAAGACAGCGGATTGAGTAAAACTTCCTTACTGTATTATTAATTATTATTGTACATCTACTTAATGTACTAATATATATTTTAATTCTCGTATAAAGTACAAGTGCAAACGCAATCAAAATATAGATATATAGCATCAAGAAAATGCATGTATCAACTATCAATAAAATATAAACAACCACAACAAAAGATGCATAACATAAAGAGTGATCAGTTAAAACTTGAAAAATGGAACTTTATATTTTTTTAGTTGTTATCCTAAAAGAAAGAAACAAATTAAAATAAAAAAACACAAGTTTTATAAAATGAATGATTATACTTTTTACTAAAATATTTAATTATTTTATTTTTTATTACATAACCCCGATAATTTATCAAAATAAAAATAAGTCAAAGTCAAATAAAACCCCATAGAAAACTAATAATGCTATCAAAAAAAAAACTATATTGCATCTTGATTATTTATAAATTTAACTAAATGTTCAGTTGTCTAAAAAAATCATTTGCGATTGAACTATTGTTTAGAGAATGCCACAAACTTTTTCAAGTAACAAAAATACTACTCGCAATTCGTCTGGATACTGCAGATGAAAAAAGTAAAACGTTGCCAAAAACGGTAATACCACCATCTTCAACCAATAAATCATTTAAATCCAATTTTATATACATTGCTGATCCAAGTTTAAAATCAATGGCACAACGTGATTTAGAATATCAACAGTAGCATCAACGGTCATATTCTAGTAAAAAAAATATTGTCATTAAAAATTAATATGTCCACTCTTTTGCTGCGTCTAATCTATTTTAATTTCTACATTATGTTTGGGTTACTCCAGGGTAACTTTATGAAGTTTCTGCATTTGAATCTTCAGTTTTAAACAGACTCATTTTTTTTTAACTCAAAATTTAGTTAAAACAGATTAGACGAGACATAAGAGCAACTGTACAAAGGCATAATAAAACTATTTGGTTTAGAAGGATTTCATAAAGCAGCAATATATAAACCCTAGATTGGATAAATTATTATTATTAAATTCAGTAATGTCTTTATTCATCCAAATAAAAGCAGAAAATAAATATAAAATTAACTAATTCAAATTTGAACAACTTGCTCTTTCATTTATATCAAAAAACCTTGGATATTGTTTCAAGAAAAGCGTGGCATTTGGTTTAAGAATTCGCATTTCTGCCATCATGTAAAGAAACTCTTCTTGGTTAATAGCTGTTGAACAACGCTCTCGAAGCATACGCTGCACTTCACAATTCTCTTGACCAACAAGTTCTTGGTGATAAGGTTTAAATAAGTAAAAAAAACCACACAAAAAAAGGCCGAACATACTCATAGAAAAAGTTAAAAAAACATATAAAATAACCTACGCTCCTTTCCTATGATTTCATTTTGTTATTAATTACTTTGATATTGACCGTGGTTATACATAAATCACAATATTAGCAGTGTGTGATTTTGCACAATAAAAATTCTCCTAAACATATGAAACACAATTTCTTTTGCTGAAAATTGATCCAAATATTTGTAAAATCATACAAAAATTGCTATCGAATTTTATTACCTGTTCGCTGCGCTTTTTGAGATATTTTATTTAAATTGTGACTTAATGCTTCAGCTACAGCTAAAATGATTCCAGACCTTTCTCTGTTGGATAGATTCAACCTATCAGCCATAAGGAAAATTTAAGTTTTCTTATACTTAAGAGTTTTCTAATATCTTCTTAAAACTTAAGGGTTTTCTAATATCTTGATTTTTTTTTGCTGTTTAGCAGTAGTACTTTCTTCAATTTTATCATGAAATTAGTCTGCATTATCAAATGCTGCCAAAACATTGAAACTTTTTTCTTTTATGCTTTCCTTTCTAGATTTCTCTTTTTCAATAGCCTTGATTTTATGTTTCTCTTTTTCCTCCTTTCTTTTCACTTTCATAGCATAACTCTTGTCTAATGGGCTTTAAAATTGCTTTTTTAAGTGACGCTGATCTGAGAGGAAATCTATATTTGAGATCTGACTATTGATACTACGCAAGGTATCTTTTCTTATCAAACTTTTTGCATTTGATGCTGCAATATCAAACAATGATGACAGTTTATTAGTAAAACTCAATAGTTGAGCTGCATAACATTTTTTTTTTGCATTTTAAATCAAGTTCTCTGTTAGATAAATCAGATGCAGTATCATTCTAACAATATCTTTCTTCTGTTTTGTTGGAATTCCTGCCATTTTCCAAAAAACAATAACATTTTCCCAAACTGCAGATGCAACTTCTTTTTTACCAGTTAATTTCAAATCAAATCTTGTAAGATAAAGATAATGGCGTACAACATCTCGATTTGTTGCTAGTTGACAATACATCTTTGTTTCAAGGGTAGGTAATAATTTACCAACAATTTTATCAAATTTCTCATCATTTTTCCTCAATTTACTATTGCTCATAACTGATCAAATATTTTTTATATATGATGTTATATTTATAGATAAACAGTAACTATAAATTATAAATTTATTTGAATAATGTATGTAACATTAATATTCATCATAAAAAATTTATATATATACATACATATATATATATATATATATATATATATATATATATATATATATATATATATATATATATATATATATATATATATATATATATATATATATATATATATTTATATATGTATATATGAAAGACCGGAATTTTTTTTTTTATTAATTGATAGACTGCCTGCCCCAACCAAACCCTCAGTCGATGCAGCAGCACTCCCTTGCAAGTCAGGCTAAAAGATAGTAGATGTAGCAGCACTCCGTTGCAAGTCAGGCTATATGTCAGTCGATATAGCAGCACTTTGTTGCGAGTCAGGCTATAAGATAGTCAATGATTTCAGTAAAAAAAATGATAATAAAAACATTTTATTAAAAAAAATAAAAATAAAAACATTTTATTAGAAAAAATAAAAACAAAAACATTTTTTATATTGTTAAAAACATTCAGAATGTTTTTAACAATATAATGTTTTTTAAGAATGTTAAGAATAAACAAAGGAATGTTTTAAACAATATGTCAATTAAATTTGCGTTTTTGCAGTTTTTTTAAAAAACGATTGATTTGTAATTAAATTAATGGTTTTAATGACAACTTTCTGACAACACGCAAATGTTGGACGAAAGTCAAAAGTAATTAAAAGTGACGTATGTGTTGACATAAGAATCATTTTTTTCCTTCCGTACTTCCTAAATGCAACAATCTATAGAACTATTTATATATATATATATATATATATATATATATATATATATATATATATATATATATATATATATATATATATATATGTATATATATATATATTTATATATATATATACATATACATATACATATACATATATATATATATATATATATATATATATATATATATATATATATATTTTTTTTTTTTTTTTTTTTTTTTTTTTGTTATTTCACCTCCCCAAGGCCCAGAAGGCCACTACAGATGAGGAGGTTACTTAATTGTGGTTATAACCCTCTCTCAACTCTATAACTCCGAAACACGAACCTTGACGAACAAGGCCGCTGCGCGGAGAAACAAGTTAAGCGCGGTACTACCAGGGACGTGGTGGGGATCGAACTCGGACCCTCTCGGTTATGAAGCAAGCGCACTACCACTACACCACTACCGCATTTATATATATATATATATATATATATATATATATATATATATATATATATATATATATATATATATATATATATATATATACATATATATATATATATATATATATATATATATCAACCCTTGGAATTAGGAAAAATGAGGTCGGCAATAATTTGCCGACCTCAATCTTTAAGAGGTCGGCATCAGGTCAGCAAAAATTATTTGATACAAAGGTCTTACCATAAAACATAGAAACTATGTCAACAATTTTTTGCTGACCTCAAACACTTTCAGGTCGGCAGTTAGGTCAGCATTACCGAATGCCAACCCTAATTCCGAGGGTTGATATATATATATATACATATATATAAATATATATATATATATATATATATATATATATATATATATATATATATTTATTTATTTATTTATTTATTGAAAGCAATACTTTTTTAACTGCTTTAAATTATTTTTTTTAAAATAATAAAAATTGCAAAAAAAATAAATCATTGTCATCATCATCATCATATTATTATTCGCTACACTACCAATAGATGTACCTTAATGATATAAAGGGTAAGTATCAGAAAGTAAATAATTTCTTATAGTTTGGCTTATAAAAAAAAAGAATAGAGAAGTTTTAATTTGTATTTGTTATCTTTACATATATAGAGCAATACCAGCTTATATCATCATTACTAAGAACATCGTCTGAAATTCTTTCGCAAATTCTGTGAAACCACTGAAAACAATATGAACATTCAACCATGTGTCTAAAAAATAAAATATCATTTTAAAATAATGACTTTTAATATAGTTCATTAGTTACCATCAACAAGCTTGAGGGGTTTAATAAGGGTTGGGTTGAAATACTTGCTTGTATTTGGTAATAATATGCTATTTTGTCGTATTAGAATTTTACTTAATTAAAAAACTCATACTAATTATTTGTAATAGATTTAATTTATATATTTACAACAATGACTATCAACAATTAACATACTAATTTAATATATTGGTTACTTTTTTACATTTGATATGATATAAATTTACTTAAGTTTTATTATTATGTAATTTTATTGTTTAAAATTATTATTGTATAAGATAATAAATATAAAAATCTTATATCATAATAAAATGATAAAAATGCTAACTTTCCAAAGATGTTTTTATCGGATGGAACCCAAATCATTCTGCAAGTGCAATATTTTGTCTAATGGGCAATGAATTATGGAACATATCTGTCTCATTGTAGCATGGCTAAGTTTACCTGTAAAATGACTATCCATAACAAAGACACACCCTGGTTCACACCTTAAAGTGCTGATCGCAAACCAATGAGCACACCCATCATGTAACACTTGGACAAACTCTTCATTTTTTTAAATTGCAAAACTTAGGTTTTGCCCAAGAATAGGATCTTGCAGACCTTTAGTATTTGGGTATTGTTGTAACAATATTTTTTGTGCAGCATTAACTATGTTGTCCGTTAGCACTTTATTATTACAAATTGTACTTAAGTCTTGTTTGGTGATAGGATAACATATGACTTTTCTTGGTTGTTGTCTTTTATTGCAATCATTTTCTCAAACTCTTCTTTTGACTGTACATATTTATTTAGTACATTACAATTAAATAAAGTAAGACCATCTAGCTCCATGTCTTCTATGACAACTTCCTCTTCAACATTGACAACGGGACAGCCTAATGTTGCAATTTTTATCTTTTCTGCAGCTTTATTTTTGTCCTTAGCTATTCAACAACTTAAATAAGACTTTTTTTTACCCCTTTTTGGCAAATATAAAATGTTACAGTATTTAGCAAGCTGCTGCTGACTGATAGGTATTCCACTCTCATGGGTAGTGTTTTCATTTAAAAGCTTAGATGCCTTCATTAGCAGACTATATAATTCTTCAAAAACATCAACATTTTTGTTTACATTATACAATTAAAGGGTGCAAGGGGAAAACCGGTATTGTAAAATTTTTTTTATTTTGAGAAAACGAAAAAAGAAAGTTTGAAGACCTATATAACAAGCTATGCTTAGTTTCATAGTTTCTTTTTAGGTTTTAAATTTAGTAATATCTTTTACTTAGTATTTAAATACAACAGAAGTTTATTGGAAGGTAGACTACATGAGCTGCAGCAAATTCTGAATTTGGTGTCCTCTTGTGACATCACTGGTTTTCCTCTTGTAAATATTGATTTCAATTTTGTCATCAAAATAAGGTTCAACAATTTGCTTATTATAGCTTCAAAAGCACTTAATTCTCCAAACTTTTCAATCTGAACCATAAACATGTTTATGGAGTGGGACAAAGGGGCCATAGAAACCCCACCCCAGGATAATGATGTCATTCTTCCAGTTTAATATATTTATTTGCTTTTACTGTAACATTCTGTTTAAAAAATTCTTACTAAATTTTTATTTCAATTATTTTGTTAATCCTTTGATCCCCTACCAGCCTCTCCCCACCAGGTGAAAACATAACATATATGGCATTTAGAGAAAAAAAAACACATAGTATTTGAGGTGTGTAAAGAAATCGTTACTTTAAAAAAATGAGGACATAATTTGTGTAATACATATTATGTATTCAAAATAAATATCATTTTTTTTGTCAATCATAACCTGTTAATGTAATTTAAACAACATCAGTTCAGACGCTGATTCATCATCAGCATGCTAGCTACATTGTCTGCTCCTTTCTTCCAATACATTTCATCATAGCAAAACAGGTGCACACTGCCTTATCCTAAGCCGTGTATATTAAATGTGTACATAGAGAGTTGCCTGCAATAATAAACATCATTGGTAGAAATATTAGGACAACTCATGTTCTTAGCAAAGTCAAATGTAAGAGCTGCATTATTAGCAAGACATTACGTCATGCTGCAGCCTTTCTGACATAAAACACTGCTACTTTGCTCAAGTGAAGCTCTTTTTCTTGCTGAGTTTTGATGAGCTGATCTACAGAAGTGTCTTTGTTTTCAATTATAATAGTGAGCTTGTCACATGTTGAGCATGTATCCTTATGAGGATAACCAAAGCTGATATTAAATTTTTCTGCAAATATTTTCATGGAAAAAAAACTTAAAGTCAGAGATCATAATAAATCACGACCAAAATAAATAATCATCAAATATTATTTTTAAGTAATCAAACTAAAATACCTGAAGTTGTTGCTTTGTAAATCATAAAAATGTACAAGTTTTATTTTGTTGATTTAAATGTTAAATTTAAAAAAACATTTTTTAAATTTAAATTTAATTTTTGTTAATCCTTTAAATGGTTCAAGAATATGCTAATATATGCTTATTTTTCAACAAAATCTGAGCCTGCATATGCTTATAAATGTTATGGTTGTATAAAAATAAAATCTAGTGAATAATACAGCATAGGGTAGATTAGGGTAATATGAGCACCTTAAGCAAAAATTGGAATATTTTTAAAAATTTTTCTATCCCTACTCATGATCCACTCAGATATTTGAGCACCCAAAATTTTTTCTTAAAAATTAAAAAAGAGGTTTTTGAAAAGTAGCAAAAGTGCTCATATTTCCCAGACCACTTGGTAATATGAGCACTTTAAAATAGCTCAAAAAAACAACATTAATTAAGTAAAAAAATACCAACCTGACAATTAGAACTAATTTTTGGAATATAATGATTTGTTATATACAAAACCATTAAAAGATCAAATTTTAAGCTACTTTTTTGTTGAAACAATACTACTATGTTTTCTGCAACAACAATAACAAAAAAATTAATGTTATTTTTCAATTTTGTCAACTTTTGAACAATAAAAATTCAAATTTTTTGAATTTAAATTACAGAAAAATATTTAGTATTGTTAAAATATTATAATTTTTTACTATGTTTTGTTTTTATTCAAAAATCAACTTAAATCGCTGCGATTTTAGGACATTAAACTAATTTAAATGAAAAACACTGGTTAGCTGGTTAGCTTTACTGCTTAGCTCTAAGAAATCTTTAAGTATGCTCATATAACTAAGGTGCTCATATTACCCTAATCTACCCTATATATAGTTATTTAATATAAAAATAATATTAAATTATAACAATAAAACATTTAAAATATTGTTAAATAAATAAACAGTATCAAATGAAAATATACCCAACAATATAATGTATCAGTTTAAATTTATTTATATACCATAGCATATTAGTAAAATATATTGAAATTGACATATTATGTTGTACAATAAGTAGTACCATGTGTAATACCATTATACTGTACCATGAAAATACTAATAATAAGTGAATTCAAAAATATAAGTAAGCAAATTGAACAATAAACTAAGTATAAAGATACAGAATAGCAAGTTAAACTTCTTTATTATCTTTTGTATATAAAAAGACGAGTAGCAGCAGGATTAATATTTAAAAAGCAGATTAGCAACTTCAATAAAAAAAAAGTTAATTAAGTTTTATTTAATGACCTTCTTCCCTCAGTAAATGTCAATGATGTCTCGCTTTAACATTTTTTAATATTACTTTCCAATCTTATAATTATTTTAACAAAAAAACTTAGAAACTTTTATTTTTACTTAGTGTTGTTACATCAACTGAGGGTTTGGTTGGGGCAGGCAGTCTATCAATTAATAAAAAAAAAAAATTCGGTCTTGTATTTTAATTTTTACTTTTTGTCAACAATATATGGAAAAAACTTTCGGACAACATATAAGAGTTCTATATATATATATATATATATATATATATATATATATATATATATATATATATATATATATATATATATATATATATATATATATATATATATATATATATATATATATATATATATATATATTATATATATATATATATATATATATATATATATTTATATTATATATTTATATATATATATATATATTTATATTATATATATATATATATATATATATATATATATATATATATATATATATATATATATGTATATATATATATATATATATATATATGTATATATATATATATATATATATATATATATATATATATATATATATATATATATATATATATATATATATATATATATATATATATATATATATATATATATATATATATATATATATATATATTTAGAACTCTCATTAACAAATACGCTAACAACAACATTTGAATAAGTTTATTTTTAATAATAAACATGACATTTTTTTGTGTGGTTTTTTTTTTAAATAAAATGTGTTTATTATAATATCATATACATTATTAACATTAGATTCATAGAAAATTAAATTCACATCTGATTTTAATTTCAACTGTAAAACTGTTATGATATCTCTTTACTTTGCACAGCAAAATCTAAAAATACCTGAGTTTGTGTCATCCTTTTTTTTAAGTATTGAACTTGTGGCTGCCGACATTGGTGAAATAGATGACAAATCTTGACTTGTTAAATTATTATCTAAAAATATGTTAATTTAAAAATAATGTGTTTTTGTAACATTATAAAATTAAAAAAATTTAAGGTGCTTACCTTTTTTATTTTTTTGAAAACTGTAGCAACCTATTAGCATTTTCCAGCTCTGTAGCCTGTTCTTTAATTTTATTACCTGAAAATAAACATGTTTTTAAGTGTACTTAATTTTTTAATATTGTCCAAAAAAAAAAAACTCTTAAATATACCAACTAAGAAAGAGAAACACGACTCAAACAAATGATTTTTTACTTTTAATTTGAAACTACTCAACTTGATTTTGGATATAAAAAACATTCAAAAAATCCTAGTTGTTTCTGTAATAAAAGTACATATTGCATAGATTGGCTATTTTCTGTTGTGTTAATTAAGTTGTAACAAACATAAATCGTTTGGATTGGCTGATTGTATAAAACAAATTATGTCCCCCTTGGGAATTTGTATAAATAGTGTGGTTATCAAAGCCTCGCCCTCTTGGAGTAACCTATCAAACAACAACAGACTCGAGCAACTCTTCTACTACTAGCTGTGATCTATGATCTCTTCTTTGTGTTTACCATATATCTGTATAATAATATTATTATAATATATTAATAAATTGAACTTGTTTTACTATACGACACTTACGTTAAACCACATGGAGCCCACGGAGAATACAGAAAGTCCTGAAGTCCACGATAAAGACTAAAAGACAAAATTAAAGTAGTGATATATAAAGAAAGAGTTGTGATCACCTAATCAGCTAAGTAAATTTATTAATTTTTAATGAGAATTTGTTTTGAAGATATACGTTAAGATTTATTTAAAATTAGATTTCAACTTTTGGATCATTTGTCGATCGTTAACTACAAATTATTATTCCTTATTATAGTTGTTTGTGATAATTGCATTTTATTGTTGTTTTGAATTATCAATTTCATTTATCAATTAAGAAATTTATTTAAGATACTAAAGGAATTTAGTTAGGAATATTATTAAGAAAATTATTTAAGATATTATTAAGAAAATTATTTAAGATATTATTAAGAAAATGATTTAAGATATTATTAAGAAAATGATTTAAGATACTATTAAGAAAATTATTTAAGATATTGTTAAGAAAATCATTTAAGATATTATTAAGAAAACTATTTAAGATACTATCAAGAATTGAGGTTCATAAGATTCATTTATTAAGTATAATTCTACATAAAGTTATTTATGTTAATATATAAAGTTGAGGTCAAAGGTTATATTATTATCTATTATTATTTTTGCTACCAGGGTTCAATTTGACTGGACAGTATGTTGATACGAGGTTTTATTGATTCATTCATCAAGGTCTCAATTTGAAAAGACCATACAGTTGTATTTAAAGCCATTTAATATTTATATATAATATAGTTATTTATTTCTTTTCTTAATCTTACTATGTCTAATCTTGCTAATAAACGTAGAGGACAAACGGTGGCCATCAATTCAGTCAGGCAAACTTTTGAGCAAACTAACAATCTTATGTTTCAAAATTTCTTAAAATCAATTGACAGCAGCTTGTAACTAATAAAGACAATTTTAAACAATTGAGAAAACAATGAATACTATTAAAAAAATTTAACATATTTTTATTTATGATGATTTTCTTTGTTTTGACTGCTTTGATGATTTTATTTCAACTCCAAAGATAATCTATTCAGATGAAAGTATCAAATAACTTCTAAACAATTGTATTTTATGTTTTGTCCTAAATAAAATTTATAAACCCAACTAATTTTCAACTTCATAAACTAAACTTTGACAAAAACTCAATTTCAAGTTTAGAATATTATCAATAAACTAAAAACTATTTACTAGTAATTTTAATTAATGCTTAAAATTTCAACTAAAAAAATTTTTAAAAGAAGCATACTTAAGCTTTCTAGAGATAATGTTTTATCATTTTCTGATTCTTTCAACTTTTCAGCCAATATTGATTTCTCTAAAAAGATTTAAAAAGATAATAATAATAACAATTATCATGATTAATAAACTTAAAAAAAAAATTCAAACCTTCATTAACTTTTTTAACATGATTGCAGTTCAGAAAATGCAGCTGAAACTTCACTTAGCTTTTGTTTTGCATGGTCTCTATCATCCTTAATATAAATTTTGAAACAAATCTTACTATGTAATAAAGCTGACATTTGAGCTTAACATAAATTTTGAATTTAGGTAGTGTCAGCTTATATTGCTGATTTATCAAATAAGAACATTAATCATTCAAATTGTTCTAACTGCAGTTATAATAAAGTGTTCTTTATTAAAATGAATAATAAAATAATCTTTGAATAGCTTAATTACAAATGGTTGTATAAAAATCATTAAATTGCACCAATCAAAATCTAATGCCATCAGATTGCACTTAAAAAAAGTTTTGCTTAGTTGTAATGTAATAACATAATCATCAATATAATTTGTTTTTTAAACTAATGCACTTATGCTTCAAAAAAAAAATTCAAATAATATGAAAAATAAATGTGAATATAACAATTATAGAAATAAATATATTCACAAACATAAATAATATATCTTTACTATGTTATTTTGTTTCCTACATCTGATCCTAACATCTCATAATGATTAAAAACCATTTTTTTTTTTTTTAAGTTAAAAAATGTCACTGGCTGCAAACTTTTGCATGGCACTATATATACTATAGCATATATAGATCAGCAAATGCTTACTAAATTTGCTTGTTTTTATAGCATATAATATTTTCAGAAGAAGAAAAAAATAATGTAGCAGTACTCCACTAAGGCAGCATGCTATAAGATAGTCAATGTATAAACTCAAGCCCCTGACAGCAGACTATTTTAATGAAGCCAAAGTGCTTATCTAAACACACATTTATAGTTGTATGTATGTATGTATGTATGTATGTATGTATGTATGTATGTATGTATGTATGTATGTATGTATGTATGTATGTATGTATGTATGTTTGTATGTATGTATGTTTGTATGTTTGTATGTTTGTATGTATGTATGCATGTATGTATGTATGTATGTATGAATGTATGTATGTATATATGTATGCAACAATTACCTTTTGCTGCGTTTTTAGTTGCGTTTAAAACAAATTACTTAAAAACTTATCTTTTGAAACGTTTTATTAAAGTTATGCTAAACGTTTTTACAAATTACTTCTAATGATTGTTCAATGAACATTTTATTTAAATTATTAAAAAGTGTTATAGATATATTATTTTTAAATTGTATAAGCATTTATTTTTTACAAAAAGTTGGACAAAAAAAAAAGTTAAAAAATACTGTAGTCTATTAAAAATAGTAATTTTTATTTATTTCATGCTTTGATTAGTCAAGATAAAAAAAAAGTTTTAAACAATTCTTTGTAAAAATAGAAATAAAAAAAATAAAGCAATTAAATCATTTCATTGCAACGGAAGATTTAATTTAACTTATAATTTAAAGTAACTTAAAAAATCATTTTTCAAAAGATTTTTTGAAAGACAGTAATATGGAAACATGGAAAATAGTTTCAAACGTTTAAACTTATCATAAAAAATACATGGCTACATAAAAAAAAACTAAACATAACATTATTTGTTAATTTACTCAAAATGCGTTTATTTTAAACAACCTCTATAATTAATTTTTGATTTTATTTAAAGACTTTGCGTAAAATAAAAACTTTAGAAAAGAACAATGATTTTATAGAAAAGAACAATGATTTTAACAAAGTTTTTATAACGTAACAACTTTTTTATAGCATTTAAATTGTTAAAACATCAAAGCCGCTGTGGTCAAACTGTGAAGAAAAAAAAATTATAAGCGTGGTCAGTTACAGCGTGCGATGGCACACCATTCCTTGCTAAGCCTGATATATATATATATATATATATATATATATATATATATATATATATATATATATATATATATATATATATATATATATATATATATATATATATATATATATATATATTTATATATATATATATATATATATATATATATATATATATTTACAGTAAAAAAATATAAAAATAAAAACATTTTATTAAAAAAACTAAAAATAAAAACATCTTATTAAAAAAATAAAAACATTGTTTATATTGTTAAAAAACATTCAGAATGTTTTTAAAACATTCTGGTCAATTAAATTTGCGTTTTTGTGGTTTTTTTAAAAAACGATTTATTTGTAATTAAATTAATGGTTTCGTCCAACACGCAAATGTTGGACGAAAGTCAAAAGTAATTAAAAGTGACGTATGTGTTGGCGTAAGAATCACTTTTTTCCTTCCGCTCTTCCCAAAGACAACAAACTATAGATCTATATATATATATATATATATATATATATATATAGAACCCTTAGATGTTGTCCGAAAGTTTTTTCGATATTTTGTTGACAAAAAGTAAAAATTAAAATGCAAGACCGGAATTTTTTTTTTTTAATAATGATAGACTGCCTGCCCCAACCAAACCCTCAGTCGATGTAGCAGCACTCCCTTGCGGGTCAGGCTATTTGTCAGTCGGTGTAGCAGCACTCCCTTGCGAGTCAGGCTATTTGTCAGTCGATGTAGCAGCACTCCCTTGCGAGTCAGGCTATTTGTCAGTCGATGTAGCAGCACTCCCTTGCGAGTCAGGCTATAAGATAGTCGATGTAGCAACACTCCGCGCATGATTTACAGTAAAAAAAATAAAAATAAAAACATTTTATTAAAAAAAATAAAAATAAAAACATTTTATTAAAAAAAATAAAAATAAAAACATTGTTTATATTGTTAAAAACATTCAAAATGTTATAAAAACATTCAGAATGTTTTTAAAAACATTCTGGTCAATTAAATTTGCGTTTTTGTGGTTTTTTTAAAAAACGATTAATTTGTAATTAAATTAATGGCTTTTACTTTCGTCCAACACGGAAATGTTGGACGAAAGTCAAAAGTAATTAAAAGTGACGTATGTGTTGGCGTAAGAATCACTTTTTTCCTTCCGCTCTTCCTAAAGCCAACAAACTATAGAACTATATATATATATATATATATATATATATATATATATATATATATATATATATATATATATATATATATATATATATAGTTCTATAGTTTGTTGGCTTTAGGAAGAGCGGAAGGAAAAAAGTGATTCTTACGCCAACACATACGTCACTTTTAATTACTTTTGACTTTCGTCCAACATTTCCGTGTTGGACGAAAGTAAAAACCATTAATTTAATTACAAATTAATCGTTTTTTAAAAAAACCACAAAAACGCAAATTTAATTGACCAGAATGTTTTTAAAAACATTCTGAATGTTTTTATAACATTTTGAATGTTTTTAACAATATAAACAATGTTTTTTTTTGTTTTTTTTTAATAAAATGTTTTTATTTTTATTTTTTTTAATAAAATGTTTTTATTTTTATTTTTTTTACTGTAAATCATGCGTGGAGTGTTGCTACATCGACTATCTTATAGCCTGACTCGCAAGGGAGTGCTGCTACATCGACTATCTTATAGCCTGACTCGCAAGGGAGTGCTGCTACATCGACTGACAAATAGCCTGACTCGCAAGGGAGTGCTGCTACATCGACTGACAAATAGCCTGACTCGCAAGGGAGTGCTGCTATATCGACTGACAAATAGCCTGACCCGCAAGGGAGTGCTGCTACATCGACTAAGGGTTTGGTTGGGGCAGGCAGTCTATCATTATTAAAAAAAAAAAAATTCCGGTCTTGCATTTTAATTTTTACTTTTTGTCAACAAAATATCGAAAAAACTTTCGGACAACATCTAAGGGTTGTATATATATATATATATATATATATATATATATATATATATATAGATTGTTACATTTGGGAGTACGGAAGGAAAAAAATGATTTGTCAACAAATACGTCACTTTTAATTACTTTTGACTTTCGTCCAACATTTGCGTGTAGTCAGAAAGTTTTTTTTTTTTTTTTTTTTTATACTGTTATTTAGGTGCCCCAAGAAGACCTAACGGTCTTGTCACAGAGCACCGCGGAAGTGCATTTAACCAGAAAGTTCACACCTCCTTCTTTACCGTAACGCGAAAATATGTCCTAGGCTCGTTTCGAACCTGGATCTCTTGCTTAAAAAGCAAGCGCTCTAACCACTGCGCCACGGCCGCACAGTTAAAAGCATTATAGAAAGTTAGGAACTTAAAACCATTATTAATTTGTAATTAAATTAATATAATCGTTTTTTAAAAAAACCGCGAAAACGCAAATTTAATTGACTGAATGTAAATGTTTGTAAAACATTTTGAATGTTTTTAAAACATTTTGAATGTTTTTAAAACATTTTGAATGTTTTTAAAACATTTTGAATGTTTTTAAAACATTTTGAATGTTTTTAAAACATTTTGAATGTTTTTAAAACATTTTGAATGTTTTTAAAACATTTTGAATGTTTTTAAAACATTTTGAATGTTTTTAAAACATTTTGAATGTTTTTAAAACATTTTGAATGTTTTTAAAACATTTTGAATGTTTTTAAAACATTTTGAATGTTTTTAAAACATTTTGAATGTTTTTAAAACATTTTGAATGTTTTTAAAACATTTTGAATGTTTTTAATAATATGTGACGCATCTGACCAAAACCAGTCGGATGTCGCGTTATGTTATATTGAGAAAACTATCAAAACATCTCAAAAATTTAATTTTTATCATTATTTATTTTTTTGCATAATTGTTTACATAATTAACTTTTCTTTGCTATTCAAACTTAACTTTTAATAAAAAATAATTTTTTGATGGTTAATTTGGTGATTTTTGTGAGGCTATTGTCTAAAAATTTCTATGATTACTCATTAAATTGGTCCACTTTCAGTAATAAAAATGACTGCCTAGCGCAATAATAACCTTGACATTTTGGTATGGTTAGAAAGCTGACCTCTTTAGCTATTTAATGGTGTACACGTGTTTCTTTGTCTCATTTGAAATTTGACCAATCAGAGCAATTTTTTTATTGTACCACTAGGACTTCCATTACAGCGGCAATGGTATTTGTACAATCAAATTCGTGAATATGTCATGGATTCATTGCAAGATGTCGTTTGTCCGTTACCAAATTCTGGTGCTCCAATAATTCCTTGCGATGACAATTTTCAGTCGATGACTTCTGTACCTCTGGACCACGACAGCGATACCAATGACTACGAAGTTTTGACAGAGGTACAAAGTACAAGAGGACGTTCAAGAAAACGATCAAAACAAGACAGTGAATCTGGTAAAAAACAAAAAACTGTCAATGAGACGCGACCTAGAGGTCGGGGTTGTGGTGCACGAGGGCGTGGTTTAGACTTTTAACTGTTTTTTTTATTTTTGTTTTAAACTTTTAATGTTTGTTTTAACTCTTCACTTTTTACTCTGTTATGCTTGCTTTTAAACCAGCGCATGAAATTTTTTATAAACAACATTTAGGTATTTTTTTTGCTTTAAATATTGTCAATAGATTTAAAAATCTAAAAATTAAAAAATTGGTAATAACTTAATTTTCTCGATGTACTAAAAGTGTTATAATTTAAAAAGTAATCAAGCTACAGTAATAATTTTTTCAGGACTTGTTGCAAATGTATCACAGTAGATGTGTGCCAAATTAGAACAAAATCCATGCATGGTTGCTAAGGAGTTTTCTATTTTATATGACATCAAACCTTTAAACGCGTTTTTTTCCGTTTTAAAATTTTAATATAGATGTTACATTTTTGCTCATAACTTTGGCTTGGGTCAAGCTAGAGCAATAATTTTTGCATCATTTTAAAGCAGAATATTATACCTTTTCAAATATTTATCACACTCAAAACTTAAAATTTTATACATGTGACTGGTTTTGATCAGATGGGTCACATATAAACAATGTTTTTATTTTTTTAATAAAATGTTTTTATTTGTGGTTTTTTTAATAAAATGTTTTTATTCTCATTTATTTTTACTGTAAATCATCCACGGAGTGTTGCTACATCGACTATCTTATAGCCTGACTCGCAACGGAGTGCTGCTACATCGACTACCTTATAGCCTGACTCCCAAGGCAGTGCTGCTACATCGACCGAGGTTTTAGTTGGGGCAGGTAGTCTATCAAGTAATAAAAAAATTCCGGTCTTGCATTTTAATTTTTACTTTTTGTCAACAAAATACGGAAAAACTTTCTGACAACCAGTTAAGGGTTATATATATATATATATATATATATATATATATATATATATATATATATATATATATATATATATATATATATATATATATATATATAAACACACACATGTATATATATATAATATTACATACTTAGCTAAGCAAAATAACATCATACTTAAATAAGTTATACTCTAAAAAGATTGCGATGGAAAGCTGTGAGGACTTCATTAAATACTATGGTCAGTCAATCAGGGTAAAACTTTGTATGCTCTACCCAGATGACAATCTAAATAGAACAAGGAAAAGGAGTGTCACTACATACACTAAAGCTTTGTGTTGGGGCAGCAATGACTTTTTTTATTATTATTATTTTTAATTTTTTCTTTATTTTCCATAGAACCTGTATAAATCTATGGCAGCAAAAAATGTCGGCAAGTTTATATCTATATACGCTACAGTAGATATATATATATATATATATATATATATATATATATATATATATATATATATATATATATATATATATATATATATATATATATATATATATATATATATATATATATATATATATATATATGTTTATACCACAGCACACACAGTTATCTATTTTCATTTTCTGCAGACCAATTATGGTATAAAACCAATATGGTTTCTTCACAAAATTTGTTTTTTGTAATGAAACCCTCACAGCTCCCTAAATTAGAATGATGTCAAGATGGCTAATCTAAATGTGCTTTTATATTTATATATATATATGTGTGTGTATATATATATATATATATATATATATATATATATATATATATATATATATATATATATATATATTTTTATATATATATATATATATATATATATATATTTATATTAATAAGAAAACACCAAACAATATGAATTCTCTTAATACAAATAATAATTTATTTTGAGAAATTTTCACTGGGTTATGGACACCAGCATCAACAGCTCGTAAAATATTACAAAATTTTTTGAGCGTTAAAAAAAACAGTTTAATAAATTTTTTACCTGGCGTCAGTAGTTGAATGGCTTCTTTTTTCTTTACGTAAGAATATAAAAAACGGAGTCCAAAATTTAGTTTTGACAAATTGCCCATTATCGAGATTTATTCCGCCATTCGATGGGAAACATTGGTGCCTCTGTATTTCGAGTGCTTCACGTACTTTACGGTCGAATTTTTTTATTTCAACTTTAAGAGCTTTGGTTTTCTCCCAATTTATTTTCTCAGAGTAAAACTTGCTATGTGTGGCAATTGCTGATTGATAATGCTTGCCATCGTTTAAACTTTTTTGGTGTTGTTGAGTTCTTGTTCTAATTTGTAACTTTGTTTCTCCTACATATTTTTTTGAGCAATTGCATTCAACTAAATATGTTCCAGGTTGGCTATTTTGGAGCAATCTAGATTTGTTTTTACATGTTAGTATTATTCTTAAATTAGGATTTGATTTAAAAGTTACTCTATATCCGACTTTTCTGAATATTTTCCTTAACTTTGGTGATAGTGAAGGAATCCACGGTAATGATACTGTTGGGAGAGCATTGTTCTCGAATTGAATTCTATTGTTCTTTACGGACCATTTTTTCCTAATTTGATTTGCAATACTTTTTAGTTGGCTTTCGGTGTACCCATTTTCAATAAAAACTTGAATAAGAAAGTTTATCTCGTTTTTTAAATGTGTAACACTGCATAAGGAGTATGCCCTGTGAACATAACCTTTGAATATTGTGCATAAAATTTTGGGGTTATGATTCGAGTGCGGTTTCATTAGAATATTTGTAATGGCTTCTTTTCTGTATACTTTAAACTCATAATTACCTTTGTTGTTATTTATTATTGTTATATCTAGGAAGTTCAGAGTTTTGTTATAGCTTTCTGCCTCAATTGTGTATTGTATTGCAGGGTGTTGTTTATTTAAGATTATTTTGAATTTCTCTGCTTCTTGGATGTTTGAAAATCTAGCATGGCTATCATCTACGTATCTTAGATAGGATTTTAAGTCGAGAGGAGGATTTAATGTCATTGCAATTTTGAAAGCGTTTTCTTTGTAATTTTGTAGAAAAGATTCTGCCATACAACCATGAATGAAAGACAAATAGGACCGGAATTCTCCAATTCATGGATCTTTTTGTTCCACAAAAAATAGCAGAGATGTAAACAAAGCTCTATAAGTGTTTTGTTTTTTTGATATAGTAGGCTTGGTAGAACATCTGTAGGAATCATCTTTATTTAATTGATCTATAAGAATTAAAGTAGCTTCTTTAAGTGGAATTGATGGATACAGGTTTATTACATCGAATGAAACTTGAACTTCGTTTTCGTCAACATTCAATGAGTTTGCTTTGCTAATAAAATCAAAAGATTTTTCAAACGTGTTTTATTTTTATTTAAGATAGGTTGTATTGCTTTAACTAAGTAGTTAGATATTCCATAATTAGGTGTGCCGATAGTTGATATAACTATTCTCATACGGTAAGCTTTTTCAGGCTTGTGAGCCTTAATTAGACCATACATACGAGGTGGGATTGGATCACTTGGCTATATACTGTCATATTTTGTTTTTGAAATCATATATATATATATATATATATATATATATATATATATATATATATATATATATATATATATATATATATATATATATATATATATATATATATATGTATATATATATATATATATATGTATATATATATATATATATATATATATATATATATACATATATATATATATATATATATATATATATATATATATATATATATATATATATATATATATATATATATATCATCATGTTTGAACAAAGAAATATTTTATACTTTTTTAAATAGAAAAGCTGTGAAGAAAAATGAAATTTTAGTTTTATTAATTAAATTTAAGACTTAGCTGACTGAAAATATTGTTTTTTATTAAATTTAGAGAATATTGAATTTTTTTTTTAATTTTTATGTAAAGAGCTAATGGTAACAATGTTGTCGCAAATGAAAGCAAATAACATATTGTGCTAAATTAATATCGAGTGAATCCTCCCTAAGATTTAATTACAGCATGAATTCTTTCAGGAATACTAGCAACCAATTTGCGGCATTCCTCAGGTGTAATTGAGTACCAAACCTCTTGTACACGAGCCCAAAGTTCATCTTTATTCTTAGGTGGAGTAGGAAAGTTGTAGACCCGTTGTTTAACTATTGCCCATAAATTTTCGAGTGGGTTAAGATCCGGGCTTTGAGCTGGCCAGTCAACAACTTTCAATTTCTTCTCGTCAAGGAATTTAATGGTTTTATCAGCCTTAGGCTTGGGGTCGTTGTCTTGCATGAACATCGTGTTACTTACAGTTCTGCCCCATTTTCGAAGGGACTTGAAATATTCGACCTTAAGGATGTTGATATAGTCATCAGCGTTCATTATTCCATTAATTTTCACTAATTCACCGACTCCACGAGCACAGAAACATCCCCAAACAAGAGTTTTCCTCCGACATATTTAACGGTTGGTGTAAAATCTTGAGCACTTAATGGTGAATTGGAATGTAAAATAGTTTCACAATATTTATTGAATTTTTTTCTTATTTGCTAACTAATTTATTACATAAAACATAAATCTCTTCATCATCAAAAAATGTTTTCGTTTAGGAGAATTTTTTACAAATGTGATTTTCTGTTTCTTATTAATTCAATATGATGTAAAGTTCTTGTGACATTTATGAGTATAATTTATTTATAAGTAAAAGTTTATCTTTGTGGATATCTTATTGGCAATTAAAATCTATCAACAGTGGGTGGCCAAATTGTAAATAAAACTTTTTAATAAATTACTTTTTTTGTAATTTTAAAGTTTAAATGAATTTTGCCAGCAAATATATTTTTTTAAACAACTTCTCTTGTGTATTTTAGTTACTTATACCATTATTATTGATTTTAATGTGGTAATACTTTCAATCCACCATATCTGTCAAAAAGTTATCACTTATTACTCAATTAACTTTCAATTGTTGAAAAGTGAGGTTGGTGTTAGTTCAAAATTGAGTTCAATTATTCATTTTTGGAACAATTTTTTTTGAGTTCTGGACTATCGAAACATTAGTATTGGTTAATAATTTACTTAGTTATGATTAATAACTCATTATTTTTGCTAATTTCAATGCATAAATGTTGTCATATTTGGGTTGTTCTTCTAATGATGCTTTTTCTCTTCTTGATAAGTTTCATAAACGCATTGGAAACGTAGTTGGACCCGGTCTCTCTGCTAAGCTTGAGCGTCTTTTCCATAGTCGTAAAGTTGCGTCTCTTTCTTTTTCTACAAATACCATCATATTCAATCTTTAACTTTTTAAATCTTCTGTCAACTGTTTCCTGGCTCTATAACTCTATTCTTTTTTTCTAGCTCCCAACTTCATAGTGGTTGCTTGCTCCCAACTTTATAGTGGTTGGGAGTGAATCAGAATTAGAAAGATAAAACAAGTCTTTAGACTTCACTCCAAGAAAATGTAGGAAAGTAAAAACCTTACTTCTTCATTCTACACATTCTCAGAGAAATATAGCAGTAATTACAAGTGTTTCAAAGTCAGTTGTGAAATGAATCAAAAGAAAAATTGATTCAAAGGTGCTCCTAGAACCAGATCGCATTGGCAGAAGTGGCAGAAAAAAGATCTCTTTTAAAGACAGATGTCCTTGATTTTATGGTCACAACGTGGAATACTCCACATTGTGACCATAAAATCAGGGACATCTGTCGTAAAAACAGAAAGAAAAAAAAATCAACAAGCTAAAAAAAAAACAATCAAGAAATCAACGTCTCCAAAGAACGGTTTGTAGACGGTTGGCTGAAGAAAACTTAATGGGTTGTCGTTCAACCAAAAAAACTATGTTTATCTGAAGTCATGAAAAACAAGCGATTGGAATAGAAAGCAATAGAAAGCGACTATTGAAGACTGGAGTAGAGTAAGTATGACTTATAATATTGTAAGAACCCTAAAAAGAACCCTAAAAAATTAGAGCTTTATAATTTAAAATATCTTTGTAATGTTTTACAGATCTGCTTCTCAGATGAGTCAACATTTCAAATCATGGCAGATAAAAGCTCATTTGCTCAACGCCGCATAGGAGAAAAATTCCACCCAGGACTGCCTTTTGGAAAAGAATAAATGTTCTGTAAGTGTAATGGTGTAGTCTGTGATCTCAGCGATTGGTATGGGTTCCTTCTACATTGTGAAGGGGACCATAAGGCAGGACGAGTACAAGCAAGTGTATATATATATATACATATATATATATATATATATATATATATATATATATATATATATATATATATATATATATATATATATATATATATATATATATATATATATAAGTATGTATAACTTTTCATATGTAAAATATAATATATATATAATTTCTTATAAGTAAAATATATAATATATATAATTTTTTATAGGTAAAATGTAAAATATATAATAAATATATACATATATATATATATATATATATATATATATATATATTTATATATATATATATATATATATATATATATATATATATATATATATATATATATATATAAGTATGTATAACTTTTCATAAATAAAATATAATATATATATATAATTTCTTATAAGTAAAATATATAATATATATAATTTTTTATAGGTAAAATGTAAAATGTATTATATCTATAATTTTTTATAGGTAAAATATAAAATATATAATATATATATACATATATATATATGTATATATATATATATATATATATGTATATATATATATATATATATATATATATATATATATATATGTATATATATATATATATATATATGTATGTATGTATGTATATATATATATATATATGTATATATGTATGTATGTATATATATATATATATATATATATATATATATATATATATATATATATATATATATATATATATATATATATATATATATATATATATATAAAATGTGTGTATATATATATATCTTTTTTGTTTTTTGATGAGAAAAATTGAATGAAAAAAAAGGATCAGACTTAATTAAATGACGAGAACACGAGAACGAAATTTAGTAGATGACACAAGAGACGCTAGATAACTATGCCCATTATAGTATTTGTAGAAAAGAGAAAGAAAAACAACATTATGACGATTCGATAATGATTGGAGGTTGGCTGCAAGAGCAAGCCCAAACTATGTTTACAATTCAGGCTTGGCCAGGAAGGCGTGGAAATTCAAGTCTTTATATAACAGCGCAAATAGTATTATCTTTTGACAATTTAACTACAGTTTTTAACAAATGTTCTGAAAAAATTGGTTTTTAATTATGTCGAAAAAAATAACTTTGACACGTTTATATATATTAACGTTTTTATATTAGCAAAATGATTTAAAATAAAGTAGCTAATAATTTTAATAAAGTATCATTGAATGTTGTATAAATTTTTATTTATAATATTTAATTATGTAAGAATTTTTTATAGGTAAAATAAAAAGTCAAAATTAAAATAAAAAAATAAAATTTAAATTTTATAAGCGACAACTTTAAACAGCAATGGTCACTTTAATAAACTTTATATAGTAATCATTTAGGTTTAATTAACTCGAAAAGTAGAAGGTTTTGTGAAGAAAAAAAAAGACAAACTTTTTTGAAAGCCGTTTGAATTAAGTAACTTTGATCTTTACTTATGTTTTTTTATTATTGAAATTCATTTAAATAAAGTAACAAATCACTGCAAATGATTTTTTATTAAAATATTAATAAATAATATATATACTTATTTATATTTATATAGGTTTGTAATTTTTATTATAAATGTCTATAAATTAAAAAAAAATTGTATCAACTTTTTAAATAAACAATTTAATTTTTTTTTCTTTTGTATACATTACCAGGAAGAGCCTTTTTTTTTCAAATGTGGGCATTCATTAACCAATTTTTAAAAGTTGTTACTTAATTTAAAAAAGGTTTCGAATAATATTATATTATAAAAATATTAGTTAAGATAAATGATTCAAAGTTATTTATTCTGAACATAACTTAGAAAATCTTATCGTTATAGTTTATTATTAATTATAGTTAAGTTTTAGTTTTAGTTTTTTTACTTTAATTTATTTTTATTTTATTTCTCGTTATTTTTTTTACAAAGAATAATTTGAAATGCTAATTATAGTATTTGTAGAAAAGAGAAAGAGAAGCAACATTATGACGATGTGAAAAGGTTGGAGGTTGGCAGCAAAAGCAGGTTTAACTATGTTTACAATGCGTTTTTGCACTTTTTCTAAAAGAGAAAGAACATCATTAGAAGATCCATCCCAGATATGGCAACAGTATTTTATACAAGGCCGGATTTGAGATTTATAGAGATAAAATAGAATCAGGGTTAAGAAAGTGTCGAGCTCGATGATGAGATGCAACCTTAGCAGATGCTAGTTTTGCAACATATTTGATATATGGTTTCCAAAAAAGATCCGAAATAAGAGTTAATCCTAAAAGATGAAGGGTAGATGACTTATCGAGTACGATACCGTTCATAAATATAAGAAGATCTAAATTATTGCAATATCGATTGGCTAAATAAAATTAGGTTTTATCTAAATTAAAGTTCATCAGCTACTGTGAGCCCCAAGCTGTAGAAGAACTGAGATCCTTTTCAAGTTCAAATGCCCCCTTCAAGCAATCAGAGTGTGTTGACTTTATCATGACAAAAAGAAACGGTAGTATTATCAGCAATCAATGCCACTGAAGATGTGAGAATATCTGGAAGGTCGTTAATGTAAATTAAAAAGAGTAAAGGGCCAAGAATTGAACCTTGAGGAACCCCTGAAGTTACAGAATAAGAAAAGAAGTGCTGTCCATCAAGAACAACTTATGGACTACGTTTTGGAAAGGAAGGATTCAATAATCTTAAAGATGTTACTAGATTTACCGTAAGAAGAAAGCTTATGGAGAAGACCAGCATGCCAAGCTTAATCAAAAGCTTTAGAATTGTCAAGAGCGATGGCCTTAACCTCTCCACTTTGTCTTATGCACAATAAAACCTATCGGTGATTACTGTTAGCAAATCAGCAGTAGAACGAGAAGATTGAAATCCATATTGATGATCAGAAAGTAAGTTATTAAATTCAAGATGAGAGATTAAGATTTGTTAAGACTAATGGGACGGTAGTTAGACAAATCAGATTGCTCTCCACATTTTTTGAAAATAGGGATAACAGATGCCACTTTCCATCAGGCTGGAAAAAAAGACTATGATAAGCACTTGTAAGACTATGACAAGCACTTGTTTGTTACAATGCACTTGTTTGGTGACAAAGTCTGAACCATACAAGAAAGGTGGAATAACAGATTTGCCCTTATTATTGATACTATGAAAGATTCAGAAAGTCTGAATACTCATAGTTTCATAGTATAAGTCTGAAACTCCAGAAGTCACGAGAGCCTAATTTTTGTGATGAAATACAAGATTTCATAACCTGAGAATGGCGGGCTTTGGCGTTTGACAATACCTTTTTACAATGGTTTCTAGCAGTAATAAACAGACGTCTGTTTTCTAGAGAATTGTTTTGCTTATTGATATGAAAGCAACGGCTTCAATTGGAAATTGCAGCAGCACAATGTGAGGAAAACTATGGAGAAGAGTAAGGCTTGACCTGGAATTGTCAAGAGGGAATAAAAGATTCCATGCCGGCCTAAATCCACGAAGTTATGTAAGAAGCACATTTATCAGCAGGAGAAGAAAAATTTCAACACAAGGGTTATCATGAAGAAAATCACAGAAAGAGTCCCAGTCAGCTTTAAGGTAGAGGTACGAAGATAGGGGGATTTAGATGATGAAGAAGGATGAGATAATAATTTTAGAGAGATCAAACCCTGATCAGAAGCACCTAAGGGTGAATGTGGAGAGACTGAGAACTGACTAGGATCAGAAACAAGGCATAAGTCAAGTAATGAAGGTTAATGATTCGGGTTGTTAGAAAAGTTGACTATTTGAGTTAGGAATTAAGAAAGGCAAAATTTGTGGGCTTTAATGCCTGCAGAATCACTGACACTTGAGCTAAGCTATTCAGAGTGGTGAGCATTAAAGTCACCAACAAAAACAATATTGGCTGATGGATAAAGAGAGAGGGCTTGGTCAATATGATCAGAAATAACATCAAAAAGAGTGCAGTCTTGAGATGAAGGGGAGCGATATAGAACAAAGAAAAAGGCTATAGAGTGAAATGGTGCTAAACGAAAACACATAAAAGAATAGTCTGTGGGTTCAAACCTATTTTCTCAATAAATGGGTGAATTCTTACAAATGTAAATGGCCAGGCAAAGCATGTGACTATTGGAGTCTTTATGAAATAAAGGAAGATAACCATCAACACTAATATTACGTGATGAGACAGTTGAACTCAAATTAGTCTCACAAAGAGAAAGTAGGTCTGGTGAACTTTGCAAGAGATAAGACTCAACAGAAGAAAAGTTACTTCAAAGACAACAAATATTAGTGAATGATAGATTTAGAGAACTTGGTGATGATGATGGTTTTTTGTGTTTTATAATTTTTGGTACTTATTCATTTTTAAGTTTGTTAAAGAACTTGAATCAAAGCATAGATAGTACTCAGTACTGTTTAATAGCCCAAGCAATTATCTCATTACTATTAATAAACCCTAAGCCAAAACAAAGGGCTTCAAATGTGGCTTTGGCAATGCACACTAAAGGTACAAACAGGGACTCCATTCATGCGCAACATGACACTTTTAATACTTTGATATTTTCTAGCTGTTGATGGAATCAGACTCTCTGAGAGCTACCACAGTGTTTGAGAAACCTCACTACCAGCCGGCCTCAGAACCATAAAACTGAGTTTTAGAGCTGTACCCTTATTAGGAGATAATAGAATAAGTTGCCTAGTCATAAAAACAGAGACACAAGCAAAATCCATGCATCGAGTCAAGAAGATCCAACATTCAACATCCTAAACTTGAAACAATGTATTAAAAACACATCTGCGCCAGCTCAATAGATGAGGAAGGGGTGCGAGGCTGGTCAACAGATAGAATCTGTTTGCCCTCATATTATTTAGCATATTATTTTTATATTTGAACATAAAAGTAAGAATCTGATATAAAGTTTTTCCAACTTTCATATTTGTCATCGTATTAGAAGGATTGTCCATTCTACTTAAATAATAAATTGCTTTACAAGTATGGTTTTGCAAGCCTTGTAGTTTGATTAATTTTGTTTTGTGTGTATTAGCCCACACTATCTTAGCATATGTGAGATGACAATGAATTAGACTAAAGTAAAGGTTTTTTTCTTGAACAGAAATCAAGAAACAGGCGACGTTTACATAAAATACCTATCGTAGATGATATTTTTTGATTCAATGTGTGATTTCTCCATGATAAATTTTCATCAATATGGACACCAAGAAACTTTGCATATTTTTCGAGTTGTATTGATATGCTGTTAATGAGCAACTCTAGAATTTTTAACGTTAGAGACATTGATTAACCTGTCATGAAATAAGATGTAGTTAGTTTTTTCACAGTTTAAGGATAGTTTATTTGCTCTAAACCATAAATTAAAGTTTTTCAGTTCAGTATTCGTTGCTCAGAACATCAATTTTAAATTACTACGATTATAAAACAAAGTTGTGTCATCAGCATACATTATTGAAAATTTACAAAATCATGTTAGAAATAAAACTATTCTTATAAAAATGTCATATGTGAAATAAACAATCTAGTAATTTTGTTACCGAGTAACTCAACTATTAAATTAGTTGAGTTACTTGGTGACAAAATTTTTTAAGTTTAAAAGTTTGTTACTGGCAAATTTTTTTAATACAATATTTTTATTATTTACGTTTTATTTTAAAAAAGTTGTTTTTTAAAAAACTATTAGTCAAAAAAAAATTTTTACTATATAGGTTTCTTACTAAAGTAATTCAGGGTTAGGTATTGTTTTACATATCGTTCTAAGGAATGATAATAATAAATAAATTTTATGAGTAGGGAAAATTGGGGCCAGTTGCCTTCATCTACCCTTCTCATAAAACTACGCTACTTTCTGTAGTTGTGACTCTAGTTTCTGTAGTTTTATGTGCTATTAGCGCAATTTTCTGTAGCGCTAACGGCACATTTTTTTGCAAATGTTAATGAGTAGTCTTGGAGAGTGTGAATTTAGGTAACATTTAAAAAAAAAAATTCTTTAGGCTTAAAAAATAAATAAATAAGTTCGTTAAAGTTACTCACCCCGGAGTAAATTGGCGCGAACTATATTTAAAATAAATTGATTATTAATTCAACAAGCGCAAAATTTATGAATTTTTTTTTGATTTTTTCCTTGGAAACAATTTTAGGTCAAAAATTTATTGCTTTAAGTGGGTAGCAAATAACAGTTTGTACAACAAGCCATAATAGTAGTCCACTCTTCTTTAGATAAAAAAATCCCTGAAAATTTTTTTTTGTAAAAAATTTGTTTTCACAATACAGTGGAGAAAATAGAATTAGCCTCACCTTTATTTTTTGTTCTTATTTAACAAAAATGGCAGTGAAACAATTATCAAATCTACTTTATTTCTTATTATCTTATACTACAACTAAAAATTTTATAAATTGGTATGTTTGATTAATTACAAACGGAAAAAAAATTAAAAGTATTCAATTTGTGGAGAAAATAGAACTAGCCTCATTAACGTTATATAAAAGAAAATACAGAAAATAATTTGTTTTTTCGCTCATTTAATATTTAGTATTGCTTCCTGATTTTCTAATGACTTCAAATATGTGACTTGACAAATACTAGTCAAAAGATTTTGGATAGTTTCTATAGGTATTTTATTCCAAGCTTGTCTGATACGAGTTTTCAGCTCTAAGGTGGATTTAAATTGCTTACCATTTTCATAAACCTTTCTAGAAAGTATTCCCCATAGATTTTCAATTAGGTTAAGATCTGGACTATAAGCGGGCCATTCCATTACGTGAATATTTGTTTCTCTAAACTAAGCTTTTGTAAGTTTGAATTATGGATAGCATTATTATCTTGTTGAAAAGTGAAATATTCACCCACCAATTCCTCACCTTGTTCAAGCAAATTTTTGTCGAATAAGTCAATGTAGTCCTGTGAATTGATATTTGTTGATATTCTTGCCAGTGGGAGTTTTCCAGCAAAGGAAAAAGCCCCCAAAACCATAACAGTTTCACCACCAAAGTTACAACTTATCCGAGTTTCTTTTTCTTTTCGAAGATCGTGCAAGTAATTTTAATTGCCATCAGGACCATCTAGATTGAATTTTTTTTCATCATTAAAGAAAACTTGATGCCACTCTTCCTGCCAAGACATGTGCTCTTTTGCAAATTGTAATCTACCTCTTTATGACGAGCAGTAAGTTTTGTTTTGGTTTACGCTTTTTCCAAACTGTGTTTGGACCTATCATTTAAGATTGGTCTCACACGTTAAACAGATACCGGTAATTGTAAATCAGCACGAATTTGAAATGCAGTCTTGTGCTGAGCAGCAGCACGACATGCAACAACTCATTTAGTACGATTATCAATTTTACATTTGCCACCAATTCCCTTATAAATTCCATAATTAACGCCAATCTTGAAGTAATTATTAACCACTTTTGGAGATCTTTTAATTTCTTTGCAATTTCCCAATTAGATAAGTCTGTATCTTTGTATGTCTTAATTACTACTAATTCTTCATTCGTTAAACGCTTACCACGTTCCATTTCAAGTTATGGTATTAAAAACTAAATGTTAAAAAGCTTTATGAGCACTGATTTCACTGCCTTTGT
This sequence comes from Hydra vulgaris, assembly GCF_038396675.1. NCBI lineage: Eukaryota > Metazoa > Cnidaria > Hydrozoa > Anthoathecata > Hydridae > Hydra > Hydra vulgaris. Next base: position 24,675,306 of record NC_088934.1, on the reverse strand, counting down.
TTAATTTACAAATAATAATAAAAGACTAAGTCACAAATGCGTATGCGATCAAAACATACAAGTAAACTGAAAATAATTATTAATGAGGCTAATTCTATTTTTTACAGCAAATATCAAGTATTATACACTTTATGGTTTTATCAAATGTACCGCAATTTAATTATGCTATATTATAATCTAAAAAGTCATTGTTTGTAACTATAATTATATCACTGTTCCATAATTTGGGGGTGAATCATCAATGAAAACACCCGAAAAAATCCTTTGGAGGGATCAAAGTACATACCCATGGGATATCAGAACAAGTGATTTTAAAATCAACGATTTCTGTCCGTGAGAGAAATTTGCATTTTAAATTTTTTCCTATACCGGCTAAATTTGAGAGATGGGTTTTTGACAAAATTTCAACTTTGGCTATAATTCATTCCTTTTTATTTTTTAAAAATGTAGTTTTTTATTTTGATAACAAAAATAACATTATTATTTTACAGGAATTTCTAAGCAATAGTATGTAAAAATAAAAATTTTAGTTTAATGCATTTCTCAAAATTAGAGTTGCCACATCCCTACTCTACTCTACTCTACTTTGTTTTGATTTCCAGTTAATCCTAAACATTTGATAATTTTTACCATTTTTACTTTGTTTTCACATTAGGAGACATAAATATTTCATAAAAAACTTTTAAATTTATTGAAAATGCCGAATTCTGCAAAAACTCATTCTGAATGTCGTAACTCTGTTTGCATTCTCTGCATGTCAAAGAGTGATCGCTGCTTAACACCTTTTCTGATCAACAGATTGATAAAACATAGCCCTATACCCTTAAACTTTGCAGATGATCGCCTTCCATATGGCATGTGAACAAACTGTCGTTTTCACTTGCAAAAAATAGACAAAGGAACATCAACAAAGCCATTTCCCAAGCTCTATGATTTTAACTCAATGATTGTGAAGCAACAAACAAGAAACTCTCTGCCTTGTGATTGTATCATTTATCATATTGGCAAAACAAAATGCAAAGCACCATCTTCATTGGCAGTTGATACAAATCATGAAAAGTCAACTAAAACTGAAAAAAGATGTGTAAAATGTCTAACATTTCTTGGGCCAGGATTATCCCATAAATGCACTGCTGGAGCCAGAAGTTCAAATCTGGTTGCCCTAACAAAAGCAAACACAAAAACTGCTGAAATTGTGGTGTCTTCAGTGTTAGGGATTCAAGATGCATCTCCAAATGGAACAGTTCGACTCAGCCAATCAGATGGAGGTCCTAAATTACCATTAAAACTTGGTAAGTTTCTTATATGTGCCAATATTCATAAAAACTCAAACTTAAATTCTAATTTCAGAAAGAATAAACTCTTAGATAAGACAGTACTTATTATTTTGTGCAAGGTTTACCTATTTGATGATTTCTCCTTGCATTAATGGAATTAATTAAATGCACATGCTTTAGATTATGAACTAAGTCTCTTAAAATTTCAGGCAAAGCTACTCCAACTCGACTGTTCAGAGATCCTCTTCTGTGCAACTTAATTCAGGACTGTCCAATATTAAGATGACACAGCTTGTCTCAACCCTCAACTCTATTGCCCCTCAAAGACTTGTTGAGCCAAATTTTGCTAAGAAGTTTGCACAACACGGACAGATGCTCAAGGATCATTTTACTGCTTCTAATATTAAAATGTTCAACCAATGAGACTTTAAGAGATGTTGTGTATTGTAAAAATGTTGGTCACCTATTGCAATTTGTTTTATCAGCACAAGCTGTCCCTGAAGAACATATTGTAAAGGTTGGATCAGATGGTGGATGTGACTTTCTAAAGATGAGTTTGGGTGTTCTTCAGATAGCTGCAACAACAGTCCTGTTTTAAAGTCTCCTAGGCTTTGCAGCTCTTCATTAAAGGATTCTGAAGTAAAGAAACAGCTAATAATAGCTATATCAGAAGGAATGCCTGAGACATATGAGAATATCAAAAACCTTTTGAAGCTGACAGGTGCTAATTTTATTTCCTATATCTTGTCATGTGACATGAAAGTAGCTAACATTGTCTGTGGTCTTCAATCCCATGCCAGCAGATATCCTTGCTGTTGGTGTCATGCTGACTCCTCAAACCTTGGCACTTGTGGTTCTTTGAGAACTTTTGGAAGTATTAGAAAGGCTCATCAAGCATTTGTTAAGAAAGGAAGTAACTTGAAGAGTGCGAAGCATTTTGCAAATGCCATTAACACACCTCTGCTCAATTCAACAGATAAGACACTAATTTTGAAAGCAATTCCACCTATCGAGTTACATTTGTTGTTGGGAGTTGTCAACCATCGGTACAAGAATCTGACCAACATATGGCCAAATGGGTAGGATTTGCATATGGAATTAAACATATCTCTTCAACCCTTTCATGGTGGTCATTTTCGTGGACAACACTGTCACAAGCTTTTGAAAAATGTTGATATTCTAAAACAAAAAATTCAAAAAGCAGCTGTAGATACAGCACTTCCATTTGTTCCATTGTGTTCTTCCATGTGTCTCAGTTCATCTCTATCAGCAATCAAGCTCTTGGACTTTACAGTGAGCAGGCCACCGAAGCTCTGCATTCAAACTTTATGCCTCAATGGCAGCGGTACACGAAAAGAGACAGGACTCACCCAAAATATGGATCTCATTTGGCTAAATGTGTTGTAGATTATAACAGTAAACATGTTTAGAACTATTTAAAACATTGACTTTTTTGCTATTAGAGTAAAGCATTCTAAGAAGTCATTCTTGAAGTAAAAATCATTTTTATGTCTTGGTCTGTTCTTGTTCCGTTGTTATTTATTCAGAAAATAAACATTTTAAAAGAAAAAATTTTTGTATAGTTGCCAAAGTTAAAATTTAGTCAAAAACCCATCTCTCAAATTTAGCCGGTATAGGAAAAAACTTAAAATGCAAATTTCTCTCACGGACGGAAATCGTTGATTTTAAAATCACTTGTTCTGATATCCCATGGGTATGTACTTTGATCCCACCAAAGGATTTTTTTCGGGTGTTTTCATTGATGGCTCACCCCCAAACTATGGAACAGTGATATGTGTGTGGATACAAAAGATGCACCGCACAAACTTTCTTACAGATTTACAAAACATTGGATCAGTACATGGTGAGGCTAATTCTATTTTCTCCACTGTATCCTTACAGTTAAAAAAAAATTAATCCAAACAAATTTTTTTTTTGGAGTAAATACTGTAATATTGCTTCGTAAGAATTTTTTCAATCAAAAAAAAAATATGTTTTTTGGAGTAAATAATGTGAGAAATATTGCTTCGTAAGAATATTTTCAATTTGCACAGAAGCTTTTTTTTCTATTAACAGCCTATAGATCCTGAATAATGATAACTATTGAAAAAATAAACTGACTGGAAATAACTATCTACTATTTTTTTTTCGAAAGGAAAAAGTGGAAGCGATGTTTCAAAAGTAACAATTTTCTTCAAAAAAACACCAAAATCCCGATATCTTTTATGTGCATGGGTAAAATATTACAATACTTATGTTAAAGATGAAATGATAAATTAAAAAAATTTATATTATTTTCTGGCACTATTTGATAAAAAGCTCTAAAGATAAACGCAATTTCTCAACCTATTTCCCCCCCCCCCTCCCCTCATTTCGAAGTTACAAATTTTATTAGGTTATAATTTTTGAACGCTAAAAAATTATTCTATGAAATTCGAAAGTTATCGATAAATATAACTCTAGTTAAGAATAGTACAAAAAATATTTTATCAACTTTAGGCGCGGATCTAAGTGGCGACCATTGTGGCCATGGCCACATAGTTTTAAGTCAGATTCATTTACTAGAAAACGTACTTAATGTTTATCAAAACGTCTTTTAGAACTTTTGTAATTAATTATGGAAATATTTTTGAATATACGTTATTGAAAATGAATATAAACAATTTTAGGACTTGTGTAACATTTTTTCGTCTAAGTGGTTATTGATAAACATACGTCACGCTAAATTTAAAAACTTCGCGGTAAACATTTCGCTACATTATTTTAAAAATCTCTGCAAAAGAGAGTCAATAATACTTATAAACTCTGCGTGACTTTATGGATGACCCTTATCGGCTTATGGCCATAGAGATAAAGTTTAACGGCACCAAATTTAGCTTTGGATTACCGACGTTTTGTTCTATCAAGAAATGCTCTCAAATAAATAATAAAATATAGATCTTTTAACCTTGAGAATTAAACTTCGTCGGACATGTTAAAATTAAACTTCGTCGGACACGTTAAAACCGTTGATTTTAACGTGTCCGACGATCCGACTTAAAAAAATGTTTTGTTAAATAGAAGCTAAGAAATTAGGGATTTTTATTCGCTACCGTTAAATCATCATTAGCATCGTTTTCCATATTTCTTTAGAAACTAAGATAACGTGACTACAGTTACTTGATTTTTTAAATATAATAAAATATGAATCCGTATTTAACTGAACGTTGTTGACGTTAGTTTATTAAATGTAAATCAGTTAGCATCTTATTCAAATTATGATGTTTCATCATACAGGTAAAAGCAGAAAAAGACATTTTTTGCTAAAATGGCTAGATGATTTTTCTTAGCTTTATTACTCTAAAATTGAAGGTAGTGCATATTGTCTTCCATGCACACTTTTTGGTACAAGTTTACAAAACAAATATGCATTATGTAAATTGTTTAAAGAACCATTCAATACCTGGAATAATGCTTTAAAAATTTTCAACGATCATGAGAAAACTGTTGATGGATTACGCATCAAGTTTATGCATTTTAAAATATGCTATTATCTAGAACTAATTATAAAACTTTTCTTATTGAAGTTTCTCTAGATGTTTCTAGGAAGCAGCGTATAGAAGGAAACAAAAAAAGCTTGAACCAATTGTTAAGGCTATAAGATTTTTGGGTCAAAATAAAATGCCTCTACAAGGTCATAGAGACGATAGAAAATATCAAGGAGAAATTGGAGAATCTTCAAAAATTCCCGTAATTTTTGAAGAATCTCCAATTTCTCCTTGGTAATTTTATTAAGCTTTTAAACTTTAGAGTTGATGCAGGTGATTTAATTCTGAAGGAGCACCTTCTCTCTGCCCCATAAAACTCCACATATATTTCAAAGACCAATGAAAACGACTTAATTTAGTGTTGTAGAAATGCAATAGAAGAGATTTTATTAAATTATACTAAAAAAAGTAAGCACCTCTTCATTAATGCAGATGAGGCAAAACAGGAATAAGTGGTTTAAACATAGCTAGCAACATTCTTGAAACTTTAAAAGAATTTGGTTTAGATAGTTTTAACTATTAATTTCAATAACTCTGTTAATCAGAGTTAAACTCTGTTAATCAGAGTTAAACTCTGTTAATCAGAGTTAAACTCTGTTAATCAGAGTTAAACTCTGTTAATCAGAGTTAAACTCTGTTAATCAGAGTTAAACTCTGTTAATCAGAGTTAAACTCTGTTAATCAGAGTTAAACTCTGTTAATCAGAGTTAAACTCTGTTAATCAGAGTTAAACTCTGTTAATCAGAGTTAAACTCTGTTAATCAGAGTTAAACTCTGTTAATCAGAGTTAAACTCTGTTAATCAGAGTTAAACTCTGTTAATCAGAGTTAAACTCTGTTAATCAGAGTTAAACTCTGTTAATCAGAGTTAAACTCTGTTAATCAGAGTTAAACTCTGTTAATCAGAGTTAAACTCTGTTAATCAGAGTTAAACTCTGTTAATCAGAGTTAAACTCTGTTAATCAGAGTTAAACTCTGTTAATCAGAGTTAAACTCTGTTAATCAGAGTTAAACTCTGTTAATCAGAGTTAAACTCTGTTAATCAGAGTTAAACTCTGTTAATCAGAGTTAAACTCTGTTAATCAGAGTTAAACTCTGTTAATCAGAGTTAAACTCTGTTAATCAGAGTTAAACTCTGTTAATCAGAGTTAAACTCTGTTAATCAGAGTTAAACTCTGTTAATCAGAGTTAAACTCAATAACTCTGTTAATATCAGGAACTGATATTAATAGAGTTATTGAAGCATTTGCATCCAAAGAAGACGGAAAACTAGAGTTTTTACTCAAATAAAAATTTTAAAGTGACGAGTAAAAGAATAAACTATTGTTTTAAAAATATCTTTTAAATATAAATAATTTCTAAATAGCGAAATATTTCTACTCGTTGTTTTAAACATGTAAACTGTGAAAATCATTTTTTATTAGCGAATTATTACTATTCATTGTTTTATATTAACTGCGAAACTCATATTTCATTTGCTATTTCTATTAATTCTTAATGTTTAAAGCGTTTTCAGCGTTACTTTTTAAGTTATTACTTTAGTTATTACTAAAAAAAAAATGTTCAGAAATGGCTAACCTTAGATAACATTACTAATACTTTAATTAAACTGCCTATCAAGAGAAGGAAAGAATTCAGAAATGGAGGGCTAAGCTTAGGCAACACGACAGTTTACTAATGGAGTCCAAAGCCATATGGCTCGCCTTCTCTTTGATGCACTTCGTTAAATGAGTTAGACAAGTATTATGTCTAATTTATGAACTAAATAGCCAAGGCAACATTTAAATAACTTATTTATTAAATGGATAACTAAAAGCAATTCAAAATAACCTTTGCCAAGATTGACTCGACTGTTTAGAATAGCTTTGCATTAGCAGAATATTGTCAAACAAACACGTAGTTAATATTACAGGTAAAAAGTGAAATATCTGGTTTACAAGTCAACTCCTCAGATATAAAATTTTTTTATCTATAATGCTTTTTAATATTTTATCTGTAATGATTTTAAAAATGTATGCGTTTTTGAATTACACAATTGTTTAGAGAGTTCATTTCTAACGAGAGATATCAAGATCAAACTTTTTTTATTCAAACAGAAAGTTATTTCTACTGGGTAAAATTAAAATATATTATTTTTCTGAGTCTATGTATATAACATGACTGATCTCTGAGACCTGTCTTTAATTCCTTATATAAAGAAAAACCCAAAAAAAAAGTAACTTATCTTAAACAAGGCGAGGGGAATAGGTAATCCACTTTCCCCCCTTCTTCCTCCACTGGTCAATATCGAATTGTATTTGGCAACTTTAAACATAGTCGGCAAATTTTGACATCTTAAAGTCATTTTAAAATGTAAAAAATTGAGGACCACTTTTTTGTCTTTTAAGGCACTTTCCCCCCCCCCCCCCTCCTTTCCTCCATCATTCATTAAAAAAATATAGCTCTTCACGCATCACCGCGAGCCCAGAATTGGCCACGCAGTTACAAATTACTGGATCCGCGCCTGAACTTGTTGCTCTTACGTTTGGGGCAAGGGGGAGGCGAAAATATTTGGGGTTTTTTTGTTCCCAGGCTCCAATTATCGCAACTTTTTTGCAAAGCATCCTTATTTGACATTAGTATGAACATATAAATGTTTAAAGTTTGCTCTGTCTGGAAGTTAGTTATCTCAAAAATTAAAAAATGCTGATCCGCCGGTTATCCTAAAAGCTTTTACTTTTCTGCTTGTTTTACTACTGGTCTGGTTACTAGAGTTCCGCATTAATAAAATACAAGTATGATGGTTATATAGTCTTAATTTTCTTTGAAAAATTTAATATTTACATAGTACCATTAAATAATATCCATTTTTTTATTAGAAGGGATTTTCTGAGAAAACAATTATCATAAAACTTTTTTTTTACTAATAAAACAATTTCAAGATACAATAAAGTATTTGAACACGTTATTTTTGAACTATTATCCCTTTTACATTGTTTTTTATATGGTTACGCTATTAATTGGTTTCCTAAAAAATAAAATAATTTATGAAAAAAAGAAAAAAAAAAAGTATAACAAATTTTTGAAAAGAATTTTTGATAAAAAAGTAATATGTCAAATAAGAATTTTTTTTTAGTTTTAGAAAATTTTTACTGCTTTTTTTTAACTTAATTTTTTTAATAATGAGTTGAACTTTTTGTTTGTAGCAAATACTTCATATAGTTTCATATTTGAAGTAAAGATAATAAAATTCATTCTGACTATATTTCTTAAACCCACAACAGAAAAGAAAATACAAGAGTTTATTTTACATTAAAGAAAATTAAAAGTTAAACTTACATTAAAGAAAATTAAAAGTTAAAATTTAAATTGAGCAAAAAAAAATAGTAAAATTCTTTTATTAAATTAAAAAATTAAAAAGCAATAATCTTAAATATACAAATTTAAATATAAAAGAACATGAAAAAAACAGTTAAACTATTTTCTTTTGGTAAAAAAGAAAAGAGAAAAAGGTTTAACTGTTTTGAAAGTTTTGTAGCTTTTTTTTATGTTGATGTTGATTTTGTTTTTCTAATAAAATTGTATTTTAATGGACAAACCTGAATTATTTAACACTACCTATATTTAATATATAAAAAGCATATATTCAAAAATAACATAAAATTTACTAAGAGTAATAACATGATTGTATTTAAATTTTTGTATGAGCTGTTATTAGTTTTAATTAATCTTCAAGTAATTTTATAAAAATATTCAAGTCGTATAAGTTGATTTCTCTTAAAAAACTAAACTATTTATTACAATAGTGTTTCTCTCTCAGAATTGAAATTAGGCACTCAAATTCTACTTGAATATTCAAACTTTTTTAAGCACTGTTTCTAAGGTAAAAACATGTTCTAATATTTTCTTGATATTTTTATTTTGCAAAATGTACAAATTGCTTTGAACGTTCATTTTTATCTATATTTAAAGCCAAAAATTTTTGATTTTTATTAGACTGTTTTGATTTTTTTATAAGCACTATATATATATATATATTAGGAGTGCACTGATGCCGATACCCATGCCATTTTAAAGCTTGCTTATTTGCTTAAGTTTGCTTAAGACTTAGTTGCTTTGCAGATAAAAAAATCAAAATAGTGTAATTTTCAACTTTAAATATAGATAAAAATTAACATTCAAAGCAATTTGTAAATTTTGAAAAAAAAAATATTAAGAAGAGAAGCATCTGGCAGAAAACTATTTTTTACATTTTACATTACATTTACAGTTATTGATTTTAAACATATCTCTTTGTATAGTTTGAATTTAAGTTATACAATTGCTTTCTTATATTATAAGACACTAAATGAAGGTAGCTCCTGATAAAAAATGGTTCAAGAAATATTTTAAGGTTAAGTGTTTGCAGATATGTCTACATTATAACTTAGGCTTATTCACACATTTTCATTTATGGAACAACTATATTTTTGCATACAATATAAAAACACAAAAATATAAAAAACTGATTTTTTAAAACAATCAGCATCAGCCAATGATTACCAAGACCAATGCATCGGTGCATCCCTAATATATATATATATATATATATATATATATATATATATATATATATATATATATATATATATATATATATATATATATATATATACATATATATATATATATATATATATATATATATATATATATATATATATATATATATATATATATATATATATATATATGTATATATATATATAAATATATATATATATATATATATATATATATACATACATATATATATACATTTATATACATACATACATACATACATATATATATATATATATATATATATATATATATATATATATATATATTGTTATTTCACCTCCCCAAGGCCCAGAAGGCCACTACAGATGAGGAGGCTACTTAATTGTGGTTATAACCCTCTCTCAACTCTATAACTCCGAAACACGAACCTTGACGACCAAGGCCGCTGCGCGGAGAAACAAGTGGATATATATATATCCACTTGTTATATATATATGTGGATATATATATATATATAAGTGGTATATATATATATATATATAAGTGATATATATATATGTAACAAGATATATAAGTGGATATATATATATCCACTTGTTGAATATATATATATATATACCTATGTATGTATGAATGTATGTACACATACATTCATACATACATACATCATTCATACACAAAGATTATATATAATACTTATACTCTCCCCTACCTAATTGTAGGGGAGTGGTGTGGGGGGGTTAATCTCAGACTTTAGGAAAAAATCTCTTTGATTTCAATAAATTATTAACCCCCCCCCCCCAAAAAAAGAATTTTTTCCAAACATCCACCCTCTCTAACAATTAACTCAATTAACTGTATTGCAGCCCCTGCACACACACACACTTGACACCTACTCATGCCAGCCCTGATCCGTCGCTAACAAAGGAACTACTGACTGAGAGCCATGTTCACAATGAGAAATATAAACACCTAATTGAAGTGTCAGCATCATCGAATAAGTTATCTTTTTTTTTTAGCCTAAAAACTCAAAGGTGTTGCAGAAAGCCACGTGATTGCTTATAAATAATGAGTAAAAATCAACTTTTTTTAAAAATTTGAAAGAAAAAAATCTAAAAGAAAAATTTCAACTCCTAACTCCCTAATCTAATGACCCCCTCCCCAATCAACACTATCTCCACCCACCCTAACAATTACAACATCCCAACTTATAATTTTTTTTACTGTTGTGTCTACTCCCCATAACTATTTGACCCCTCCCTATAATTAGGTAGAGGAGAATATACTTATACAACAAATCTAAAAATAACTAATTAAATTAAAGATATAAATTATAAAAGAATAAATGAAATATAAAGAGTGCATTATTTTTTATTTAATATTCCTTTAAGTTGAATATATTTTAAACTAATTAGATGCTTTTATTGTTACCTGTTTTTTTTACAAATAATATTAGATAACAAATCTTAATTAACTAATTAATATTTAAAGTAAAAGTCATATATTAAAAGTCATAAAATAATTAATAATCATGATGATTCAAGATACTTTCTAATATATTTTTTTCTTTCTGGTAGGTTATCAGACTGAGGTAAATATATTGGAGTCCAAACAGGTTCTCCAATAAAAAAGCGAATTACTTTTATGTACTTATTTTCGTCAACTGTAAATCTATGATAAATACCAGCTGGCAAACTTAACAAATCTCCTTTACTAACAAAAATTCGAACCCATTCAGATTTTTGATTTTTTACGTCAAAGTATCCACTACCATCAATGATATATCGAATTTCATCATCAGTGTGGATATGCTCTTGAAAAAACAACTTAATCTTTTCTTCATAATTAGGCAAATCTTTTTCTGAGACAGTAATAAAATCGCAATAGGAATAATTTTTTTCATTCCGTAAAGAAATCAGTTCTGGGTCATCCAAATACTTCTCACCTTCTTCATAGTCTTCAGTTTTCATTTTTTTGTAGAAAATACCTAACTTGGAAATTTCATCAACAGGTAACGCTTCGTTTGGATTTCTTTTATGAGTTAAATAAGGATTCTCAGCAGATTGATCCATTAACCAAATTTCCACCATCCTAATATAGCTATAAATTATCTATTAGATAAACTTAATTAAAACATGTGACAAAAATTTGTTTAAAAATGCAAAAATATTTTGTGTAAAAAGTAAATAATCGTGAAAGATATGCGATGCGACATCGATACAGTATTGTTGGGAGGGGCGACCGGTTTCTTTGCCGAAAATTATTAAACTTGACCCCCTCCCCAAATAATTTTGGAAAAAAATCCATGGCCATCTGTACTAACAGGCCTCGTAAACGCGTTTATCGGGGCCTGGGGCCGTGGGCTAATCTAAGCTTATCTTGTAAGTTCTAACGACATCTTGGTTAATTTTCAAATTAAGTAAAATATTATCTTGTTTGAATCTGAAATCGATCTAGAATGCCTAAAAAATGACCAACTGTAATGGTAATTGCAATAAGCAAAATAAAGAAAAAGTTTTTCGGCTTCCTTCTGAAAAAGAAGAATATAATCGTTGGATGAATGCCATTCCACGAGATAATGTACCAGATATAGTTGTTTGCGAAAGACGCTTTCCACCTGGATATCCAACAGCTACCAAATTTGGCCATAAAAGGCCTCGCGATCCTCCGTCAGTTTTCACATGTGTCAAGCCTAGTTTGATACCTACTTTTCCACCACCATTAAGAACAACTTTTAAAGCATCTTCATCTGTCCGGAATATTATAACTGCTGAATAGATTTCATGTTTTAAATCATTACATCAGAAGCTACAAAATAAAGAAATTGATTTTGGTGTAGTTGATGTAACTTGGTATTTTACTGGTGAACATTTGCTAATCATTTAGTCAACAGACTTTAAAGAGAACTCTTCGATTGTCAGATTGTCAAGCATAAGCTTAAGATTAAGCATGATCTTAATTTTGAGGGATACTTTTGTGGAGTTAAGTATAAAATTGCATCTCTATCTCAAAATAGGATTTTCACAATTGATTCTTGCTCGAAATTACAAGAAGCTATTAATTTTTTGAATAACTTAACAAAAGACAAAAAAATTATGAAACTTTTGCAGCTCATTTGTGACATAAGCTCTACTACAATTGGGAAGAAAAAATACAGCACAGAAACTATTGTTAGAGCATTTGATTATTTTGCGATTTCACGATCATTATAAGAAAGATTAAGGGAAGATTTTGAACTTCCAAGTATTTCCCTCTTAACAAAGCTAACTTCAAAACTGGATTCTGCAATGGACGATATAGAGTTTTTGAACTCAGTTTTTTCAAAGCTTGACAATGAAATGCAAAAAAAGTGTATACTTTTGATTGATGAAGTCTATGTTAAATCATAGCTTACTTATCATGCTGGCTCAGTCAGTAAAGCAGTAAATAAACCAGACTCTTTAGCAACAACTGTTTTAAGTTTTATGTTAGTGTCACTTTATGGGGGCTGCAAAATCTGTGCAGAATTTTACCAGTTTGTGAGCTTGATTCTGAATTTCTTTTCGAACAAACTCAATTTGTCTTAGAAGGAATAAAGAGCGCTGGAGGGGTACCTTTAGCCCTAGTATGCGACAATAATGGAGTAAACCAAGTACTATTTAAAAAGTTTGATTGTGTTTATCCATGGTTGACTAAAGACAATATGTTCTTTTTATATGACTTTGTGCATTTACTTAAATCTGTTTGTAATAACTGGATCATAGAAAAATGTCAAAAGTTATGTTATGAATATGATGGGAAAACAAAATATGCATGCTGGTCTAGTATCTTAAGCTTGTTCAAATTCGAAGGAAATAGCATTGTAAAATTGTCTAAACTTATAAGTGTGTCTGTTGCACCAAAACCTATTGAGAGACAAAAAGTGTCTACTTGCCTTCAAGTCTTTTGTGATGAAACTGCAACTGCTCTAAAATCCAACAGTAGCATAAAAGAAGCAGATGGTACCATTACTTTTATTGAAATATTTGTAAGATTCTGGAAAATTGTCAATACAAAAGGACCTTACGCTGATATTCGATATCAGCGTAAGGTCCTTTAATTTATATGCACCAAGGTCGTCTAAAGAGCCACAACAATAAATTTTGAAACTTTCAAAGTAAACCTATCGATTTTTTAACAACTTTTATGTTACATATATGTTTTGTGTATTTTCTACTTATTTTGTGATTTTGTGATAAAAAATATAACTTTAATTTATAGCTTGGGAGTTTTTTTAAATATTGTTACTTACACTTTGACTAAAAATATTCAATTTATGTTTTTGCACTTTAAAATATACCTAGGTTTTTTTTTGTGTGTAGCCACCTTGATATATTTCCTAAATTTTCTATGTATACATAGAAAATATAGGAAATATATCAAAAAAATCACATAATCATTGATTGAACGTATATATATGTTCAATCAATGATTATGTAATTTTGTATGATTTTTAGCACCTTATATAGGGAATGTTTTACTAGATTTAATTTTTGTAGATAAAGCTTTATAGCTAGGGAATGCTTTTTTTTATTTTTGTGTCAACTTGTTATTTATAAACTGGTCTTATTTATTTAGTAAGATAAAAAAAATTAGCTATAGTTCATGCATACCAGGGATGCGGAGTCCCAAAAGGACTCCGGCTTTATATCTCTACTTTTTCCAAGTCTGTAGTGATCAGAAACATTAAACACGATTGTTGACTTATGATCTGCTATTAGAAAAAAGTTCATGAAATTTAATGACTTGAAACTTATTGTTTTTAAGCCCGGAGTCCTTGCCGCCATTATACCTAAGGACTCCGGGTTCAAGAAACGATTGTTCCTCTAACCTAAAAGTCTTCGTTTTTTTCCTATTAGTGGAACATAAACTTATTTATATTTTTAGAGCTCCTGGATACCAAAAACTAGGATAAAGTAATTTTTTTGTGACTTTCAAATCCGGAGTCTTTTTTGGGACTCCGCGTCCCTGATGCATACTAAATGTAAATGGTTTTTTACGAGCAAAAGTTCATGCAATCATAAACCTTTCTTTAGTTGTTGTTTTTTGATTGCCCCAGGCCCCGATTAACGCGTTTACGAGGCCTGTTTTTTTTTTTTTTTTTTTTTGCCGAAAATTATGAAACTTGACCCCCTCCCCCAAATAATTTTGGAAAAAAATCCATTATTTAAGAAATTTTTAGGGAAGCCTGGTTATCTGCATTCTCGTATGTTACTGCATTTGCGTCCACATTTCCAACATTTTCAGCATCATCCTTGCCATTTCTTATATCGACATAAAAAATGATATATCATTACCATTGATCTTTATTTCTAAATCCGACATTTTGGTCATTCATTAATTCTGATGTTCTTCACATAGCGTGGCATCTATGATTGTCAAAATCTGGTTATTTATGGAGAAAAGCGCAGGGCAAAATTTATTATTTATTTAAGATTTGTTTCACTCTCTTCTACATTAAAGTTCTAATTTTGACATTCTTAATGGCAGCCTATCTACCTCGATTACTTGTTCCGATAAATCTCGAGTAATAATAGTACGTGGACGCCATTTCATCACACAACGCGCCTCGAGTGGTTTCAGCGCGTTCGCCAACTCGAGAAGCTGTACCTTTGTTGACTCATCGACCAATCCTTTTAACCTCCCCTCATAGTTATGCAGTTTGTTCATTGGGCTCACTCTTTTTTTGTTAGTATACGGCCTCCTCTATAAAAATTCTTGATCGCTCCGCTATTTGCTTAAGTGCTGTTATTTCTTTCGATGATGCTATTTCCCGATATACAATGTTTCTCGCGGCCTCAAACGTAGGTAAGAGTTGGATAACGGCGAATGCGGGGTAACTCCAAATATGGTCAAAATGGCGTAATAGACAAAGATATTTGGGAATTTTTTTTAAATTGCTGAAAGGTCCTTTGCTCAGCTCCAGACGTGCAGTAGTGTAATAAAGCTACGATTGTTGTTCACGATATGATTTGATCCTAACTTTTTCGGATTATTTCATGCAATTTTTTTCTTGAGAAACATTCCTGTTGTAGCTACTCTGGATATAAAACCACTCATTATGTTGTTGTTGTTGATTAATATCATAATGAAAATATTTTTAAAACGTATTTAATTTTAGGTATGTTAATATAACCTCAATAGATTAACTGTATTTCAATTGTTTGTGTCCATGGGGTAAAAATAAACGATCTTAGTGGGGTAATTTCGAACGTCTATAGTGTCAACACATAGACGTCAGGCGGTCACAACATTAATGTTTCTAAATTTTTTCACATTTAGTTTTAACAGATAAGTTATTCAAGTATTATCTAGATTTAATTAAATTATACTAAGTATAACAATGATTTTAAAAATATAAGAAACATATAGAATAAAACCTGACAATAGTTTTTCTTTGCAGCCATTCATTTTCAAATTTATAACTTGATTGATAAAGAATTAATAACTTAGCAGAATAAATAACATAATAAAGAGTTAAATATTTCTAATTGGTGATAAATTGTCGGGGGCAAGGTGAAAAAAATTTGATTTCCTTTCTAGGATTATTATATTATTATTATTATTTTATTAAACACCCTCTGTAAATGTGTTTACAAGGTAAAAATACATAAAAATAGTTTAAGATATATAAAGAGAGAATAAAGTATATCACTTGGGAATGTTTTCTTCAAGAGTATTTTTGAAAATTGTTCGCTGTTGCTTTGCATTCCAACATTGAATTGCCTGTACTAAAATTTGATAAGTATCTTCAGGAATTATATTTTCTGAAATATTAATTTTCACTTTCTTTTTATCCTAAATTAAGTTTTTCATATTTATTTTATGGATCTTACATAATTCCTTTATATCATCTAAAAATGAATATTTTAATGAACAATATTTCAGCTGAGAATTGATGATTTCAAAAGTTACTTTATTATTTAATAGACGGATAAATAGGTTTATTTTATTTTGTTGTATGCAAGTCGATATCTCCCGAACTTTAAATAGAGAGTTTATATAGTTTTTGCTACACTTGGAGATATTAAAAAATGAGATTTTTTTTTATGCCAAATATAGCCTAGATGATTAAGTTTTTCATTTGGTATTATTTGATGATCGTCTAGGGTTATCTTGCAATTAGCTAATTGTCTTTTTCCGGAAAGCAACAGTTCCGTTTTGACAGCATTGTGCTTTATGCCGCTTAAGTTATTGTAAATATTACACGTTGTAATCAGCCTTTCAAGACCAGATAGAGTAGAGCTAAGAAGAATGATGTTGTCAGCATAAGCAACAACACCTGTGAAGTTTCCATGTATAGAAGTACCCACCACGTTATCATTTTTTATAGTTTCGAGTAACTTTTCAGTGTATATGTTATATATAGGTAGGGGGACAGAATGGATCCTTGTCTCACTCCTTGCTTAAGAGCAAATGAAATTGATTTGAACCTAGGTAAGAGACAGTCACACTACTTTTGTGGTATAAAGACGATATAGTGTTAACAATTTGGAGAGGTAAGTTTTTATTAAAGTAAAGTTTATCAAAGAGAATGTCCCAGTTGCAGCTGTCAAAAGCTTTTTCAGCATCTAAAGAACATAAATAAAATTGCAAATTATTGTTGTTTTAATGCTTAATTGTTTCACTTATAACAAATTCAGCATGCAAGGTCGAACTCTTACTATTGAAACCAAATTGAAGGGGATGTATTTTTACCAATATATTTTAGTTAAATTACACAACATCATTGCTTTCTTTCTGTGTGTGTATTTTAAATTGAAAAATTACAACACTTGATAATACTTTCATGTTATTGTGTTGTATTTCAAAAACAAGTAAATTCAGTTTTGCTTATGTTTATTTTTACAATTTTCATCCTTTTTTCAAGAAATGTATATTTTCAATAAATTTATTTTCAGAAAGTTTGTTTGATTGTCTTCCAGGTGTTCTGAAAGCTCACTAAAACTTTTTCAACAGTTAGCAATGTGTTCTGTTTATCCTCATCATTATTTTCATTACTTTTTCTGAATAATAATTTACTACAATTAAAGACTTTGCATAGCTCTAAAAGCTTTTAGAAATAGAAGTACTCAAGGGGAAGTGAAAAAAATCAAAAAGTGAAAATTCTATCCAACTTAAGGTATGAAAATTCATCAATCAACTGAGCAAAGGAAAAACAATATCAAAACAATATTATCTTTTACATCTTTTTCCTGTTTATTTTCACTATTGTACCAAATTGAAATCGGTATTTTATAAGTTAGTATTATTTTTGTAGTATTTGCTTTTTCCTTAAATGATAAATAGGTATCTAATAGAGGAATTAATATTGAATCTCAATACTAACTATGTTTGTATAGAGAGTTTAAAACTTTATTAATACCATCTGGTGTGACAGAAAGTTTTTGATACTCATGTATCTGGTGAATGGATTTTATATTAAGAAAAGGAGCTCTAACAACGTCATCAGTCTGTAAATGCCATTTGCTATAAAACAAACTGTAAATTCGCTAATCAGTCTAATTTCTGTCTAGGGTTTATTGTTCTGATTTACAAATTTAAGTTGGTTGGAAAAAAGCTGTAGCTTTTGGTAGTACAGTCGTTTGGATAAAAACCCCGGATGATGAACTGCTTCAATTTTTCTTAATTTTACTGAAGATAAAGAAAGCAATAAGTTCTGTATACTCCTTTCTATTTAATCTAACATATTTTTTTTCATTTTTCTTTGGAATGTATTCTTGAAAAAAGTTCAAAGATTATAGGGCAGCTTTCTTAAAAAATATAACCCTACTGTTTTCCAATCAAATTTTATCAGTTCTGCTTGATTTAATTAAAACTAGGATTTTCAAAACAGTGCATGTTTTGCAAAATTGTATTACAAAAATAAATCAATAATCAAAATTATATTACAAAAATAAATCATTCTCAATTCACATACATAATGTCTGCATGAAATAAGTAAAAGATATTTGCCCATTTCGTTACATAGTTGAACAAAGAACTTTTATTTAATCATTTCTCTAAAACATTTCTCCTACTTTGTAAGGTAGTACTTTTTAAAAAGGTCAATTAAACCATTACACTAGTCATCACCAGAGGAGGTTGGTAAAAAGCTACTTTAAAAAGGTGGGGGTTCATTAACTGTTTGTTAAGCATTTTTTTTCGCTATCATATTATGATTGGAATATTTTTATTTTCATTATTATTTTTTTTCTTTAATAGCTGTTGTAAACTGGCATTTGAAATCTATCAGATCGGCTCTTAATTGACAAACAACTTTAACTTTGTGCAAAAAACTTGGAGAAGTATCACTGATTGTAGCCGTAAAAGCAACATTACCTGCAAAAATATCTATGGCAATTTCAGTCGTTACTTTTTGTTGAAAAGGTTCACTTAAAAAAAATTACCAGGATTAACATTACATTTTTTTATATCGTTGTTGCGCTTGCAGCTGTTTGTCTCTGCTGTTCTCTATTGTCTAAAAATGTTGAAAAATTACTATCTATCAATTTAATTATAGGAGATATGGCTGTATTGAGTAAACATTATTACTTTTGTTGAGCTATTTTTATTAAGTCTTTTTTCTAAAAAAAACTGCATTTTCCACGTAGTAAATTTTTGTTAATGGTTTAATTAATTTTTTAAAGAGAATAATGTTTTTCACCTTTAAAAAAAAGTTATTAAACCATTAACAATAATTTACTACAGGGGAGAGAGAGGAGGGGGGGGGGGAAATACAGTTTTTATTAATTTTCCGAGAGTTTACATTTTTGGACTTCCGCCCTTTTAACATTTAGCGATTCATATCAACATCAACTAAAATCTTCAATATCGTCAAACATTTCATCGCGAATATAATTTTTTGATATATAAAAATAATCCATCATTTTTAAACAAGGTGCGTGATTATGGCAAAAATGATTTAAAACACCTAACAGATTGCCTTATTTTTTCATTACGGCTGCTGAGTTAGTTGATGCAATAAGATTATTTTTTAATAAAATTCCAAAGTATGCCAACTTAGCATATCAAATCAATCAAATGTTTGATTGTTTTGACATTAGCCGGCACATTAGTTGTTACGTTTACATAACGTAAAGTAATGAGACCTATCCATTCGTCAACTGTAGTTGTAAATTTACGCTTTACATTTTTTAATTTTTCAAAATTTTTCCGTAGCTCAGTACATTTTTTTTAATAAAAATTGTTACACTTTGAAATAGTTTTCGGACTTTTTGGCATTTTACATCCTTTTTGTTGCACATAACCAGCAATAGCTTGAGATTTACTCATTGCTGTGATCGCCATTTCATCAACAGCCGCAACTTTTGACAATGTTTTCATTTAAAGATTCTTTTTTAACATATTGTTAAAAAGTAGTTGTTTATTTTTCTTTTTCTTTTTTTTCTTACAAATATTATTTACTTCGTAGTTTTCACTTGATCCTGATTTAGATATCAATATGTTATGTTGTAGCTTCAAATGGTTAATCATAGCAGTGGTTGAACTTTTCCATCATTGGTTTGTGTTGCAATAACCACATGTGGCTTCAGAATATTTTTTTTGTTTTTTCTGAAAAACTTCCATACCATATTCCATTCCATATTCCATTTTTTTTGACATGCCTAAAACTAAAAAACCGTAGGTGTCATTATGTTAGAAAATCCCACTAATTTCCAGCTTCTATTATGCAGTAGCAAATTATATTTTTATCAGAAAATGTTTTTACTATTTTTAATAAACAAACTAAATTTATGGAACAATTTTAATTATTATTATGTAACATTTACATAGTAAACTATTAAATTTACGAACATTTATAAGCAATTTAAATTACAGACTGTGTTTAAAAAACCAACTAAAATAATACCCCTTAAAATGAAAACCATACCAAAAATGTATTTTCGTTTCTCCGCATCAGGCCTTGGTAAAAATATTAGGAACTTTTTTTTTGTATATTCGTTTTTTTTTTAATTTTTTAAAATAGTAATACAGATGGTTACTAAAGTCATCGTACAGTGAATTATTTAATAAATTCAGTCATTTTTTATATATTTTTTAGGTTTTTTTGGTGAAATTAAGTACAAAATTTATTTTATAGATCAAAATTAAGGCAACATGGAAAGAAAAAAATTATATTTTTAGAAAATTCCTTCGAAAAACATAGATCATGAAAAAGGTCTTGTTTAAAATATTACAAAATTCTTCGTACAAAAATCATTCAGAAAAACAGAAAAAAGTGTTAAGAAAGGTATCAGAAAACCAAATTTCAATAGCGTGTTGTGTTTCCTTTGCTTTTTATAACAGCTCTCAATCGATCTGGCATAGAATGAATAAGTATTTTTATGATTTCATGACTTAAACAATTCAACGCACTCTCTAAGGCCACTTTTATCTGTGGTTTGTTAGTAAAGTGAATTTTACGCAGTTCAATTTCCGATTCTGACAATAAATGCTCAATTAAGTTGAGATCTGGACTTTGAGCCGGTGCTTTGAAGCACTATGCTTCGGATCGTTATCCTGATAGTACTTATATACACCAGTCAACACCAATTTTTCAGCGCTTAGGTTTAAGTTTTGTTTTAGGACATCAATATAAACACAGGCGTTCATGGTAATTTCTATAAAATCCAACTTACCAACCCCAAAAGCCGCCATACAGCCCCAAACCATGACACCAGCCCCACCATGTTTGACTGTTGCTATCATGTTTCGCTCTTCCAACTCTGTATTTGATCTTCTCCAACAATGACATGTCCATCCAATCCAAACAAATTAAATTTATTCTTATCAGCAAAAATAACTCTCCCAGAGCTCTTTAGGCATCGAAACATACTTTTTAGCAAATTCTAAACGTGCTTTTCGATTCTTCTTAGAAATAAAGGGCTTCATTCTCGCTACTCTTCCATAAAAATTTTGTTTCTTTTAACATCGTCTCACTGTTTACACACGTACAGTTTGTCCTATATCAAGTTCTAAATCCTTAGTCAATTTAGGAGCGCTTAGCTTTGGCTGCATTTTGATTTTTCGTACCAACCAATTCTTAGTTCGTTCCGAAAGAACTTTTGGGCAGCCAGTTTTTGGTTTATTTTGAACAGAACCCTCAGTAGAAAATTTTTTTATGATAGACTGAACCGTGGATTTTGCATACAAAGTATTTCTTTTATCTGTGACAGTGATTTCTCATTTTGATAGTGAAAAACAACAAGATTCTTACTTATAAATTCTTATTCTAATACTTCTTTTTAATTCTGATACTTTTTTGATATTTCAATATTTACATTATATTTTTACATTATATTTTTACATTGTAGTTTTACATTTTATTTTTACATTATACTTTTACATTATATTTTTACATTATATTTTTACATTATATTTTTACATTATATTTTTACATTATATTTTTACATTATATTTTTACATTATATTTTTACATTATATTTTTTACATAATATTTTTACATTATATTTTTAAATTATATGTTTACATTATATTTTTACATTATATTTTTACATTATATTTTTAAATTATATTTTATCATTATATTTTTACATTATATTTTTACATTATATTTTTACATTATATTTTTACATTATATTTTTACATTATATTTTTACATTATATTTTTACATTATATTTTTACATTATATTTTTACATTATATTTTTACATTATATTTTTACATTATATTTTTACATTATATTTTTACATTATATTTTTACATTATATTTTTACATTATATTTTTACATTATATTTTTACATCATATTTTTACATTATATTTTTACATTATTTTTTTACATTATTTTTTTATATTTCGTTGCAAAGCTCTCTTTATTCTTTTCATTTTAAAAATTCGAAAATTTTGAAAAAAATATTCAAATATATTCAAATAATGAATCGTCAAAAAAACACGCAAATATATTCGAATATCAAGTATTCGAATACTCAAGTTGGATGGTCTACTTCTTAAGTTTTAAGTGTTCATTGTGCAAAATTTGGAAGATTGTTTCACTAGAACTTGATCATTTAGTATAAAAAATTTTCCCTTAATCCATAACTTTTTTACTTTGGCTAACCTGTTTCTCCTATTTCGGAGTTATAGAGCTGAGAGAGGGTTTTAACCAAAACTAAAATAGCCTCCTCGATTTTAGTGGCCTTCGTGGCCTTGAGGAGGTAAATTGAAATTAAAAAAAGAAAGATACAGAAAGATTTTCTTTCTATTTGCGCATCTTTCAAAGTTTTTTAAGCTGGATAAGCAATAGTAGTATTTCCATTCCTGTCGGAAGCGAACAGCCTTAATTACAAAAAAGAACGAATAAAAAGTTAATTTTCAGTTAAATTCTCCTTAAAACTTGTGAAATTCTTTTTAATTCATTTTTCTAAAAAAATAATTAAGGATTAAGTAGTCTTTTTTGGGCTATTTTTATAATTGCCCCAAATCTAGAGGGTATGCTATTTTTATAATTGCCCCAAATCTAGAGGCTATTTTTATAATTGCCCCAAATCTAGAGGGTATGCTATTTTTATAATTGCCCCAAATCTAGAGGCTATTTTTATAATTGCCCCAAATCTAGAGGGTATGCTATTTTATATTAGAAAATTTCCGAAAAATGACTGCCTCTAATCAATACATTTCTGAGTAAAGTTCACAGTAGTCTTAAAATGGGGTGCAACCACCTGTATTTGAACTATTTAATATTGGTTTTGAAAGATGAGGTTCAACATGCACAATATGCAGTAACTTAAGAGCAAACTTATTAAATTTATTGTTCGCCACAACAAGGGGTCGCGGCATCGGAAAGGTTGGAAGTTGTTGATTTACATAAAGTATTGATGTACAAATTTAAATAAAAGAAATAACAATATACTTTATTTACTCTCTCTCTCTCGATGTAGATAAAACAAAATATATTTTATTCCAATAAAAATTACTACACCTTCCTTTAAAATTACCTGATTTGATTTTAAATGATAAATTAATAGGAAAAAATGAGTCAATAAAATTCTTAGGAATTCTTATTGGTGAAAATTTATCATATCTTCCCTACATAAATTATATTCAATAAAAAATTAGTAAAAGAATTGGTTTGATGTACCAAATTCGTGCGTATGTAACATTAACCACAAGTTTGAAACTAAATTATTTGGGACTAATACATTGTTTTATTTACTATTCCAATATTACACTCAACCAACAAAACTTAAAAAAAAATTTCCTCTACAAAAACATGCACGCAAACTTATAACGGGTGATGCGGAAGTTATCGGAAAAAATAAAAACGTCAATAACTTATTTAGAAATAAAAAAACAAACTACTATTATATTTTTTTTAAATAAAGCATTTATCTTTTAATAAAAATATATTATTTTTTATATGAAAAAACACCACCATCTGCAATTGATCTTAATATTGTTCTGACGCCTTTCATATGCAACTGTAAAAAGTTTAAATCAATTTCTTGTAGTTTTAGTTTAATGCGATCAATTCAAACTTGCTCTGTTGAAGCTTTCAAATCTCCCTCGTAAACCTTCTGTGCCAAATGTCCCCAAAGCACGACCAATTTTCAATTGGTCGTGCTTGATGCACATTTGGGGGATTGGATTCTTTATCAACGTAATAGACCTATTGGCCCATCGAATTTAGAGAATCTTTAGAATAATGAGAACTTGCTAAATCTGGCCAAAGTAAATAGTTAAAGTCTCTGTGATACTTGTGAATAAATGGAAGAAGTTGTTTTTCTAAACATTCATTAATATAGATTGATGAATTGATCGCTACAGCCTTGGAAGTGCGAAACAATGGCTCGGACATACCACGGTCAGATATGGCTATCCACATTAATCATTTTTTTGGAAATTTCTCTTTTCCTATAAAACGAACACTTTCTGGGCATGTCTTTTTGTTGTTTGTGTAGTATCCAGAATTTCTAGGCGTTTTTTCCCTTCAAAACAAAAGTATTTTTCGTCATCGATGACTAGAAGCAATTTTGTGTTATAGAGTTGGTTAACTAGTTTCCTGCTTCTTTTCTTTGCCTTTATTTGTTGTTCTATAGTGTATTTTGGAGTCTTTTCACGTTTTCTATATTTAATATTATTTTTTTTTAACTGACGACCAATTGTCAATTGGTTTACACCGAATTTATTATCTATTTTTCTCTGACTGACCCCTTTTCGATTGTTGACAAGTCTCGTTAATTCGGCTTTCTTTTCTCTAGTCCAGGATGTCGGATGACCAGGGTGCTTTCTGTCAGAAAACAATTGAACAGTTTCAAGTCTTTTTAGGTTATCATATATTGTACTTCAAGCAAATCCTTCCTTTTTAAAATGATTTACGATTTATTTTTTTTATATTAGGTTTATTTACAAAAAAACATTTTTAGTCGCTTTCGAAAAGATTCTCGTTCAGCTTCATTTAACCTCATTTTACCACAAAAACTGATTATTATGCTCAAATAATAATCAGTTTTTGTGATAAAATTAAAGATAAATCACAAAAACTAATTATTATGCTCAAATAATGAAATTAGGATTTGTCCGATAACTTCCGCATCACCCGTTATATAACAAAAAAAAAGTATGAACATGCAAAACCATTAGTGTTACCACATGTAAATGATGAATATATATGAAATCAATATATACCAACTCCTAATTTTTATGTATAAATATAATAACAGCTTGATTCCAAAAAACTTTAACGATAAATTTACAAAAAATGTGAAGAAAAACTATTCTCTTAGAATAAACCAATGGAATACTTATAAATTGCCAAAAATTTGTAGCAAGTATTCTAAATATGGAATAGCATACCTTGGAGCAAAACTATAGGACTTTTTTAAAAAGAAAAGAGTTTAAATACGGTAACAAAAGGAAAGAGTTTAAATACGGTAAAATCTCCTTTAAAAAATACAATTTTTAATCAAGATCGTTTAATCGTTTAATTTTTTTTTTTTTAAATAAATTCCATTATTTTTAGTATTTTCTTTGATTGTCACTTTTTTTTATATTTAAAAGAATTTGTCAATATATTTAAATGATTCATCTAAAATTATGTTGATAATATTTACTTTCTTGATTTAATGGAAATTTTTATGAAACCTTTAATTTTTTATTATATTGGAATTGTACATAGTATATTAACAATCTTTTTTTATTTTTAACAATGTAAAGCGCTTTTATTAAAAATAAAAAAAGGGCTATATGAAAAAAATTGTGGTGACTTATAGTATGTATATATATATATATATATATATATATATATATATATATATATATATATATATATATATATGTATATCTATATATATATATATATATATATATATATATATATATGTTTTTTATAAATTCATTTTTTTATGTAAACGTTTCTTTTTAATTATATATTCTTATTGAACAGAAAAAAAAAAAAAAAAAAACTCATTCCAATATAATAGCATACTCTCATACATTAAAATATCCAACTGAAAAAAATATCGGATAAAATGGAAGCCACGTGTTACCCAAGTTTATAGATCAATGACAGCAAACAATGTACTTACTGTAATTTAATCTATTGTTAAAAAAATTGTGATAATGAAAACCATTTTTATTCGATGAACTATTTTAAATTTAGTCTAAAAGATTAATCTTGAATAAACTTTTTTTTAAACCGTACCCCAAGAACCACGTGTTAAATTGTATCGTTCTAATTTTTTTAATACAAGTTTCACTTCTACTAAAGATAAAAATGATTCAATTTATGAAAAAAGCATATAAAAGATATGCAAACTAGATTGGAATCACAAACTTAGTCTAAGAGACCACTATTTCGCCGCCAATTTTCCAAAATTCAAAATTTTGAGTCGAGTTTTTTTTAATTTGAAACTAATGTAAAAAATGTCTTTGATAGTTACTTTTTTTTCTTTTAATTGTTGTTGAATCATTCGTTTAAAAAAAAACGTTGAATCATTTGTTTAAGAAAAAACGTTGAATCATTCGTTTTAAATAAACGTTTCTTATATAGTTTCAAAATGACCGTGTCGTTTTTGGGGTGCTTCCATATGTATTACGATAAATTATTTATTTATTTTGAGTAATTAGAGACGACAACATTCAAGCAAAGGAAATTTTAAGTGACGTTCATAGCGCTATTATATAAACAACGATAAGCCAGATAGTAAAGATCATAAAAAAGTTATATTTTAAAAACTTTTAGTTTATAACTAAACTTTTACAAAATAAAATCCGATATATGTATACAGATATCCGATATATGTATGACGTAGTTGTAAAAATAAAAAGGTTTGTCGATTTCCAAACAAAATTCTAAAAAAAGGCTCATTTTGAAGATAAAAGAATACGATTTTTAAAATCACTACGAGGTCAAAGATCAGAAAACTAAAACACAAATATCTACAAAAATAAAAATAATAAAAACTTTTTAATAACTCTTATCACCAGCAATTGTTAAACAAGATTGAAAAAATAAAAAAACTATTATCATCAAAGGCAGTAACGTTCCAAAATCAGCATGATGCTTATAACCAGCTCCTTACTCTACCTAAATGCCCTAAATGGGCATTTAGGTAGAGTAAGGAGCTGGTTCAAATACCCCAGTTGACCTTTTTTTAGGGCACTTTTAAAAAATAAATTTATTCCTACAAAACTAATGGCTTTTTATATATCCCTGGCACGTCACTGCTAATGACAGTAATATTTCATTTTTTCATTAAGATGACATTTAGTCATTATGACAGGTATTAAATATTTATCAGATACTATCAGTATCTAATTGAATTTTCGTCTAACTGTTCATTAATAGGAAATCTCCAATCACCAAAACCACTGCTAAAAGTTGCAGGAAATAAATTGTTCTCTGTGCGAATGTCACTTACTGAACGAGATTGATGCGACCCGAGATTAAACGAATTCTTTTGCTGACTCATAACACGTTGAGATAAAAGTCTGTCAAAATCGTAACGTTGATTGGAGCCGGCAGAAATACGTTCATTATAACCAGGAGGGACAGAAGCTATACGATCAATATTTCGAATACTGCTATGTTGCTGCTGTAGTATCTGTTGCTGCAAAAATAGTTTTTTTTGAGCTGATTGGTATTGATTTAAAGAAGAAGCTTGTTGATGTTGAATTTGCTGACGCTTTTGTTGACGCGCGTACTGCTCTAATATTTGTTGTTTTGCAAGAAGTTGCTCCCTATTTTGACGCATATATGGTCCTGAAGGATTAGGAGGCAACTGCAAAGACTCAATGCTACGACTTTGAATATATTGCGAATTGTTTATATGAAATGATGCAAGACTTTTATTCTCACTTTGCAATGGCCAAGGATCAGGAGCATGCTTAACATACAAAAAAATAAAAAATCAGGAGCATGCTTAACATACAAAAAAAAAAAAAATAAGGAGCATGCTTAACATACAAAAAAAAAAAAAAAAAATCAGGAGCATGCTTAACATACAAAAAAAAAAATCAGGAACATGCTTAACATACAAAAAAAAAATCAGGAGCATGCTTAACATACAAAAAAAAAAAAAAAAATCAGGAGCATGCTTAACATACAAAAAAAAAATCAAAAATAGCTATTAAAAAGCGAACACAATAAAACTATCTAAGTAAAACGTGAATAACAAGCTGATGATGATATAATCATCACTATATTATTCTTAAGACAATAAAACTAAAAAAACCTATCAAAAGTCTTTAAAGATAATTACATTTTTTTGTCAAGCACAAGCTTGAAGTGTTTTTTTTTTGGTGTTGTTTTCACTATTATAAGATTGCCATTACAAGAGTGCTAAAAAAATGTTTTTCTTCCTGAATTGATTTAATTCTACCTAGAGACACTAAGGCCACTAATATTGTAATTGTAACACTAAGTCTCTAATATTGTTATTTTTACATTAAGTCTACCTAGAAACATAAGACATATAATATTGTAATTCTTACATTGTCTACCTAGAGACAGTAAGACATCTAATATCGTAATTGCTACATTAAGTCACCTAGAGACAATAAAGCATCTAATATTGTAACTGTTACATTAAGTCTACCTAGAGACAGTAAGGCATCTAATATTGTAACTGTTACATTAAAAATGAATATCTCTAGTAGTAATAAAACTAAATATCACGGCACCCTATTTAACAAACAACAAAGTTATACCTTTCTCAGGTACTTAAAGTTTTTCGGTATTTAACATAAGCAATGTTCAAACATGAAGCTAACAGCTAAACTTTGTACTTTTTTAACGGGTGGTGCCCACCCAACAGTTATGCAAAGTCATTTATAAAATTAGTCGTTACTAACAAGTCACTTATTTTTTGTTATAAAAATAATATACAATCTTGAGCATCTTCGCTTCTCATTCTTTATCATGTCATACTCTTTTTCTACATTTTAACTCTACTTTTCTCCCCTAAAACTCTGCTGATACCCAATCATTGGCATCTTTACGCCCTATATGATCTAGATCTATAAATCTAGATCAAACCTAATTTGTATTTTGTGACACACCCTATAAATTACACAAACTACTTTCAACCTTTATTTTATTTTCTTATATTTCAATTACTATTTGTTTCAATATCATTATATTAAAAAAAAGGTTTTATATAAATTTCTTATATAGATAGCGGTTGGATGTATTCTGTTGACAAATATAATTAATCTTTTTTTTGATCATTAATGATGAGATGATTTGTCAGATAAAAATTGAACTCTGAGATTTGTTATAAAAGTTTATTATAAAATTTATTTAAAAATATATACGAATATTTTTTATACAAAGACAAATACAGATGAGTTCTGGCACCTTTTTTTCTACAAAAAACAACATAAACCATTGATTATAAATGTAAAGCCGTTTACAAGATTAATTATAATTTTTTCCTCAATTTATTTTCTTTTCGGAATTTTCTTCATTTCATTTGTTTTTAATTTGTGATTTTAGTACACTTTTTTTCTTTGTGATTTTAGTTTGAAATTTTCACTTTTTTACACTTATGTACATTTTCTTTGTGATTTTATTATACTTTTCAACAACTTGTGCATGAAATATTTTATTTTTAACAATGTGTGCAAGAAATATTATACTTTCAACAACTTGTGCAAGAAATATTTTATTTAACTAGAATGAGATTGTAATGATTGCCAATTAAATTAACAAAAATTTGAAAAATTAAAACTTAAGATTGGATTGTGATATTTGAATCGACTTTAATGCCATCAAAATACCTGATAAATCATGTTAAATTTCAAATTTTCTGTTATGAAATATACTTTGTATTTATCAATATAAAACTATTAATTTTAATAGTAAAGTTTAATTGTAGCTAACAACTTTAGTTGTAACCAAAAACGTTAGTTGTAACCAACAACTTTAGTTTAACAAAGTTTAGTTGTACACCAACAATTGTAATAAGATTTAAATACTCAAAACAAAAAAAAAAACAAAAAAAAATTAACATTTAAATTACTTAAAAAAATGAATAAAATAAAAAAATACTTTTCACAATTGTTTGATAATAAAATGCCAAAAGATATTAAAAAAGAAATTTTAAGTTAACTTTATTTTATATTTTATATTTTTTTAAGTCAAGATAACATCAATGATATTAAAACACACAATTAAACTTATAACTTATAAAATGAATGAATATCCTGAAAACCACAGAAAAACATACCTCAAAAAACTTCTGCTGATCTTGTTTATGTGTTACAAAAGACATGGAGCTGACTGGCCTTTAGTTAAATATTAAAATTTTTTTTGATAAAAACTTTGATATTATTTTAAAAAAATATAAAAGAAAAATATGAAAGAAAGAATAAAAAAAACAAGCCAATTCTTAAAACCTGTCTTTCCAACTTTCACTTGTTTGATAATCTGCAAAAAATCTGGAACCTTCTAAAAGTTTTTGAAAGTCTTGTTGCTTGTCAGGTGTAAACTGGTTCTCAAAAAATTTTTCTGAAGTAATGTGTTCACTTGTAATAACTGGCTAAATAAACAAGCAAATTTAATATATATATATATATATATATATATATATATATATATATATATATATATATATATATATACACACATATATATACACACATATATATACATATATACACACATATATACATATATATATATATATACATATATATATACACACATATATATATACACACATATATATATACACACATATAAATACAAACATACATACATATATATATATATATATATATATATATATATATATATATATATATATATATATATATATATATATATATATATAGAACACATCGCTCAATAAGTCCGTAGGATGACATATAGATGGCAACACAAATACCGAATCCGTATTGTTTTTAGAAAATACCAACCTTCAAATGATATCTGTCAAAGTTTCATGACAATCGGACCATTATTTACCAAGTTAGTGTGTGAACGATTGAATCAACTTTTGTGAATTGAAAAAAATGGAAAAATCAAAATTTCGTGTGCTCATTAAGCATTGCTTTTTGATGGGAAAAAACACGGTGCAGACCAAACAATGGCTTGATAAGTGTTATTCGGACTCCTCTCCATCGAGGCAAATGGTTGAAAAGTGGTTTGCTGACTTTAAACGTGGTCGTACAAACACCGATGATGCTGAACGCTCCGGTCGCCTAAATTCGGCAGTTACTGAGGAAAACATCAAAAAAATCCATAAAATCGTCTTATCCGACCGAAAATTGAAATTGAAGGAGATTGCCGAGGCCATAAAGATATCAGAAGGCAGTGTGTTTACAATATTACACGAACATTTGGGTATGAGAAAGCTTTGTTCGAAATGGGTGCCGCGTTTGCTAACACCGGACCAAAAACAACAACGAATCGATGATTCTGAAGCATGTCTGGCACTATTTCACCGAGATAAAAAGGATTTTTTGCGTCGCTACGTCACAATGGATGAAACATGGATCCACCATTTCACTCCTGAGTCAAATCAACAGTCGGCTGAGTGGACTCCAGCGGGTGAAAGCCGCCCAAAGCGCCCAAAGGCTCAAACTTCTGCTGGCAAGGTTATGGCCTCCATATTTTGGGATAGCCATGGTATATTGTTCATTAATTATCTTGAGAAAGGTAAAACGATCAACAGCGAATATTACATAACATTATTGGAACGATTGAAGGCTGTAATTGACGGAAAGCGACCGCACATGAAGAAGAAAGAAATTCTCTTTCATCAAGACAATGCACCGTGTCACAAGTCAATGAAAACAATGGTAAAAATGAATGAATTACACTTCAAATTGTTGCCCCATCCACCATACTCGCCTGATTTGGCCCCCAGTGATTATTGGCTGTTCTCAGATCTCAAAAGGATGCTCCAGGGAAAGAGATTTGGATCGAATGAAGAGGTCATCGCCGAAACTGAAGCATATTTTGAAGGAAAAGATAAATCGTTCTACAAACATGGTATCGAAAAGTTAGAGAAGCGCTGGAATGACTGTATCGCCTTAAAAGGAGACTATGTTAATGAATAAAATCAAATTATGTCAAAATGTTGTTGTTTTATTAGCTATCCTACGGACTTATTGAGCGATGTGTTATATATATTTATATATATATATATATATAATCTTTTATTTAAATATATATGGTTTTTTTCCTACCTCTTTAAAATTAAAGTTAGGTGGTATTGAAAGTCATAAAAATTGATTTTTTGGAAAAATTTTTTATCACATCTAATATTATATATTTTTTTAGTTGCCTCGGGCAACTCCTATTATTTTTTTTTTTGTTTTTGTTTTGATTTCTTTAATTATTTCATATTAGTAAAAAAATTGTGTAAGAACAAAATCAGCATTATAAGATGAAGCTTTTTTTATTAATGCTTGATATATTATTAAATCGTAAGTTACTATTTACTTCGTAATACTATTTATTTAAGTTACTAAATCATAAGTTAAAATTTATTAAATACTGCATTAACATTTTTATTTAGATATACAGCTTCTAACAAAATTAGACACTACTCAAAACCTAATATATATTCAACGAGGTTAATCTGTACCAATATCAAACATTATTGCTTGTAACTTAAAATTTTTCAGAAGATGTTCAGATAGTTGTTGCCTTTAAAAAACTACT
Organism: Hydra vulgaris; assembly: GCF_038396675.1. Classification (NCBI taxonomy): domain Eukaryota; kingdom Metazoa; phylum Cnidaria; class Hydrozoa; order Anthoathecata; family Hydridae; genus Hydra; species Hydra vulgaris. Next base: position 24,642,846 of record NC_088934.1, on the reverse strand, counting down.
TAAAAAGAAGTGCAAAAACGAGATCTGGTAGCAATTTGGCTAAACAAAAAGAGTTGGAGATTTATTTTTTAAAATTAAATTCACCTCCCAAAGCTCTAGAGGGCGCCATTACAGTCAAAAAGCTACTCACTTTTTTTTAAATTTCATTTGAAACCTTCTCTCAACCATAAACTCCTAAACATAAACAGGTCGATTGAGATTAAAAACCTTTTTTGGGCTGGTAACTAACTGGTAATTCTAATCTAAGAAACATGATTAGCAAAGACAAAAAAAGCTTGCAAAAAGACAATTTTTAAGATTTACAATTTCTTGATCAAGATTCACGATCAAGAAGATACGAAGTATAAAAAAAAAAGCTATTCAATACTTTTAATTAAACAACTAATTCGTGGAAAAATGAATTAAAAGAGTTTTTTTCAATTTATTCTTTTATTCACTAATTAGAAAAATTATGAAAAAAATTTTTCTGTTAAAAAAAGAAATCAGTAAGAAAAAGCTTTCACATGATGTACATTAAGAGATGATATATCTAACATTAAGAGATAATGTATCTAACATTAAGAGATAATGTATCTAACATCAAGAGATAATGTATCTAACATTAAGAGATAATGTATCTAACATTAAGAGATAATGTATCTAACATTAAGAGATAATGTATCTAACATTAAGAGATAATGTATCTAACATTAAGAGATGATATATCTAACATTAAGAGATAATGTATCTAACATTAAGAGATAATGTATCTAACATTAAGAGATAATGTATCTAACATTAAGAGATAATGTATCTAACATTAAGAGATAATGTATCTAACATTAAGAGATAATGTATCTAACATTAAGAGATGATGTATCTAACATTAAGAGATAATGTATCTAACATTAAGAGATAATGTATCTAACATTAAGAGATAATGTATCTAACATTAAGAGATAATGTATCTAACATTAAGAGATAATGTATCTAACATTAGGAGATAATGTATCTAACATTAAGAGATAATGCATCTAACATTATATAACTCTAAGAGTTTAAGATATGATGTATCTAACATTATATAAGCAAAGATTTTTCAATCGATTTTGATTTCAGGTGATTGTTATCATAGTGATAACAATGACTTGAAATCATCTAAAATTTCATTAATTGCAAATTTATTAGGTACTTACGCTGTGGTGGTGCTCTTACTACCACAGCATGTAATGTATTGTTATGTTTATATTTTGCATAAAGTAATAAATGTGACTCCAAGCAAATTAAGGTTAAAGGCTTTTAAAGAAAGTAGCCAAGTATTCACTAACGTTTTAAAGGACATTCATAAATCAGGTATTATAAGAGATAATAGAAGAGTTGGCAGAATTAGTTGTTACTTATCTCTTATTACATTTAAACTAGGACAATTTATCATGCTTGAATTTTAGGAAAAGCAATTTATTATTTAAAGCTTCAGCTTCTATTTAATCAACATTTGTTCAGAAATATGAAAAATTGAAAACAAAAATTAGGCTTATTAAAGAATGTATTGTTTGTTATATGTAAAATGATTTTTACAATCTGACATATATCTTAAACTTGTCATATCGAAAACTTTAGACAAAAACATTAGAGAAAAAGACAATTGCATTATTTCTCAAAATTATCACCAAAAATTGCAAATTCTGTCACTTAATATACCTAGCTCTGTCTATTAAAAGCTTTAAATATAAAATAACGCAAATAAATAAAAACATTGGGGAAAACCTAACATTTTTGTTTTATTTAAAGTCTCTTCTTTCCTAATTTTTGACATAATTGGGATTGAGATATTTTAAAGACTGTCTCAATTCCACCAAACTAATGACAAACTCAGGAAGCATGAGTCAGGAAGAATTTGTCTGTAGATATTTTGATGAAACTGAAAAACAAGACAGATTGGCCACTGTGGACAAAGTTCAATCTGTATTCAGATTACCAAAACAAGTGATGGCCTTGATTTAATACAGAAGCAGATAAAAAGAGAAACATTATTATTATTTGATTGTCTTTCTCTGTTATAAAAATGGACTTTAACTACAGATCTCTTTTATTACTTCTTGTTTTATTACTTCTTGTTGCGCTTTTTTTTTTTAATTAAGAAAGATAAAATTTGTTAAAATGTATAATCTAACACTCTGGACATGAAACTTTCCAGAAATATTCTCATATAATTTAGCATGCAAAAGTTGAAATATTAAAATCTTTAGTTTATTTTATAAACTTGATGTAGATTGACAATTGTTACACTTTTTGACAATAAAACAACTTTGTCAGACTTTATGCATCAACGACTTTATGCTTGGTAAAAAAAATCATTTGCTGTATGTTTTTATCGCACATTGATCTTATGCTTGGTAAAAAAAAATCATTTGCTGTATGTATTTATCACTCATTGATCTTAGAAAATACTAAGTTTAATAGTTTTTATTTGAAATTATAAAAGAACTGTTACACATTTTTTTGTAATGATGGTCATAACCATGACAGTTATAAAAAAAACCAATAATAAAAACTAACAAATTATTACAAATGAATGACGAACCACTTGAAAAAATTTTAGTAAAAATTCATAATTTTGCATTACATATTCAAAAGATTTTTTAAAATTAAAAAAAAAATCTTAGGAAGTGGATCTTTTAAACAAAAATTATTTTGTATTTTAATTAGTAGTAAATGTTAATTTCATTAGAACATCTTTGCAATACAGAAAAAGAACAAGAAAACCAGGTTGCCTTTTTAGATATACTTATTGAAAAATCCAATTCCTTTTCGAAATCAGTCTATCATAAAAAAACTTACACAGGTCCGTTACAAAATTTTTTAGTTTTGTTCCCCCTTGCCACAAATTTGGTCTTCTACATTGTTTGATTGATCAAACATATAAAATTAATATTGCTTGGCTGGGATTTGCTAATGACATAAAAAATTCTTTTGACTTTTCCCACAATTTATAACATTTTTCTTTTTCTCTACAGTTTTCACACTTTTGCATTCCAGTAGTATGTTAGTAAATCTACCAATTTCCACGTACTTCAAATTTTTTACCAATTTCATGTCACAAACAAAATTTCCAGAAACAATTTACAATCACATAATTCACTAACTAATCACACATAATTCATAAATAAATCATAAAAACTATGTGCTGTGTATTACAAGCTTCAGCTTACTTTATTCTTATGTTAGTTACCTATTTTTAATTTGCTTCCTGAATAAGACCTTAACAAGACAAGCTCACATGTGTCTTGAAGCTTCCTGACTCATAAGTTGATATTTTTTGTAAATCATGTATTACAGAATAATATATGTAATATATATATATATATATATATATATATATATATATATATATATATATATATATATATATATATATATATATATATATATATATATATATGTATATATATATATATATATATATTTATATACATACAACATCAACTTTTATTTTATTTATATAAAGATAGCATCAACTGAGGCATCAACTGAGGCATTATATTTAGGAAACCAGTATGTAAAATAAAAATAATTTTAAATTTTGGTTAGATTTTTTTTTCCAGTAGTTTTTTCTACTTTTTCATACTTTTCTAAAACTACAAGTTTCTTAAATATCTCAACACTAGACCTTAAAATTTATAATAAAATACAATACCACTACCTACCGCTGCACTTTGTAGCACTAATACGCGTTGTTTATATATCGCATGCTTACAGCATATAAAATATAAAAATATAACTTTTATACAGATGTGCAAAATACAAATTAAGAGTTTTTTTTTAATCCTTAAAAAAAAAAAAAAAAGAATGAAAACTTATTTTACTGTAGTAGATCTGACCATAGCCAAACCATATAGATTACAGGGAAGAAAAAAAAATATTTGTGCTGAAATATATTTGAAAAAAAAAAAAAGGTGAAACTAAAAAGAAAAACAACCTTTTCTTTATCTAATGTAGCATCAGACCATAATGAACTTAATCCAGTATTTTGCAGACCCATAGACCATGAAGTATTGGAGTTAAATGGTTGATATGTCTCAGAAAAAACAGATTCGTTTTGAAAAAATGAAGGAGAAACACCACCAGATAATGGATATACTGGATTTTCATGCACATTTTCAAATTGATTGCAATTTACAGAAGATTTAATATTGTTTTTTTGAACTTCTTTTTTTGCATGAGTTGTTTTTGGGACTTGTTCTCCTACTTGCAAGTTAATTGCTTTATCTGTATCATCTATATTCATAGTTAACTTAGAGGTTGAAGTGCTCTTAAAAGTTGGTAACAAAGACAAGGTTTCATTACTAATTGCATCCTGTGTAAGAGAAGTATTAGAAAGATCTTGATCATACCAATCTGGCAACGGGCTTGTTGCATCACTTTGTCCTGAAGAATTTTCATCAACTAGACTTTCACAACCTTTACTATCTTGAATAACTGACTGGTTGCTATCTTGAACAACTGAATTATGCACAGCTGAATTTAAAACTTTAGATGAAAAGTTTGTATCAGTTAGCATAACTGTTAAAGAATCTGCAGTTAGGCTAACATTTGCTGTAGAAGTATTTTTGTCTCTCTGATCCATACCATCACCAGGTGTACGCTCGGTTTTAAGAACATCAGATATTGCTTCAGCAAAGTTATTTAATGGTGCATCAACAGCAACTGAGGATACTCTAATATGCTGAATATCATCAACACTTGGAGTCTTTAAACTTTCATGTTCTACCTTTAGTGTTTCTACTTCTTTCAAGTCATTAGCATTTCCAGAAAAACTTGCTGATCTTTTATGAGTTAACTTTTTTTTACCTTCAGGAACACTTTTATTATTTTTATGGTCATTTTGTAGACTCGTAGAGCTAATAGTTCGTGTAAAATCATTTTGTAGACTTGTAGAACTAATAGTTCGTTTAAGGATATGTACAGGATGTCGTTTCTCACATTTCTCATTGATTGTTAAACTACTAGAGCTAGATCCTGATAAAAAGTTTATAACTCCTTGCAACTCTTCAAATGATGCAACAGAAGGAGAAAGGTCTTTGCTGTCTAAAAATAAACAAAAAATGTTGGAGCAGCTGAGGGAAAAGTCTAGAAAAATCTTAAAAATAAACAAAAAACATTCAAATGTTGGAGCAGCTGAGGGAAAATTCAAGAAAAATCTTAAAAATATTACAGCAATATATCGTCCTGGAGAGTGTAAAACCCCATAACATTGGATAATATCTGCACTACAGATTTTTTACTGGAGAAAGTTTAGGAATATAGAAGATAGAAGGTATGGAGGAGATTAAAACTATTTTTTTTTTATTTTAACAGATTTTGGGCTCGTTTTAGTATAAAGAGTATTATTTACGCTTTTTGTAATGCCAACAATAGATATTAGTGTTAAAATTATTAATATCCAATTATTCTTTTCATTTTTTTTGTTTTTTGTTTTTCTGTTTTTGATTAGTTGTTTGTTGTCAATTTTGTGTTCTTTTTTTCACTCCTTTGTTTTATTTTGTTTCAGTGTCTTCTAACTTAACTTTAACTGTTTCAGTATCTTTTGACCTAACTTTAACAGTTTCAGTGTTTTCTGATCTAACTTTTGTTGTTTAAGTGTCTGAACTTCTGATCTAATTCTATATGTTCTGACTCTGATTTGTTATTTTAATTATTTTTAATGTCTATAATTATTGTTTTTCTACTTAAGTTTAATTAAGAATAATGAGAATAATTTAATTGAAGTATTTTTATTGTTAAAGTCAAGTGTTTGAGCGAGTTGCTTAACTTACAGCAAAACCCTTTTAACTATAAATTACTCTTATTATTCAAATGACTTGGACAAGAGATTTATTTAAAAACTTTGGCATATATATAATTCTGGCATATATAAAATTTGCCGAATGGTCACACACAAGCAGTAAACGCCGGAGGGAAGAAATGAAGTACATTAAAATAAAGGAGAATTATTTTTCAAACAAAGCAAACTTTGACAGTTGTCAAGACAAAATTAAAGATTAATAGAAGAATATTTAAAAATGAATAAGGCAGACAATGCACCTAAACAGTACTAACAATAATAATAAACAATAAATTGTTTTATAAACACTAATATGAACAAAAATATACAAAAAATATGTCACCAAACAAAAAAAAAAAAAAAAATTGATAACAAAAACAAAAAGTATGCATACAGCAATGAAAGGCCTCAGAATGGAAAAAAAACTTTAATGCTAATGTGTAAACATCTCCTCAGATTCGTGTCTATTATTACTGGCGTTTTGATGAGGATCAGCACTTATAACTAGCTTATCCCATCAGACAAACATTATTGCCACTTATGCTTTACCCCGCGACTTACGCCTAATCCATACTGCAGTAAAAAAGGATTCATTACAATTAGCCAAAACCCAACCATACCCAAATTTGTAAAACACTAATATTAGTGTAGATCATAGATTAGTGTACAATATAAATAAAAATAACTAAATAAACCACTTACCATACCACCGGTAGAAAACACTAAGCACAATAAATTAAAATTCTAATAAAAACACCAGAACAAAACTAAAGCAACTAAAATATGCAAACAGAAAATTCTAATAAATTTCACCCATTTAAACTAAATAGGTACTTCCAGCATAAATAAACCAAAAACAATCAAATGACAATATGCCCTATTAAAAACCCTTTTGAAATTAAATAAAACACAATAGAGTCTTTAAAAAACTCTAACGCTGTCATAGATACTTCATTTTTGAATTTTGTTAACCCATCTAAAGTGTAAGAAAATAAACAACCCACGCAACTTAAAATCATTACTAAAAATCAAGTAATATATGATAGTAGAAAATATATACATACATATATATATATATATATATATATATATATATATATATATATATATATATATATATATATAAACACGTATATATATACACACACATATATATATATATATATACATATATATATATATATATATATATATATATATATATATATATATATATATTGCCTGCAAAAATGTAAAGATTTAAACATGTAGTAAAGGATATAAGAAATTCTCTGAATAATAATAAAAGACAAAAATTGTGCATGTGAAAATTAAAACAAAGCTGAGTAATGAATGTGAGATAATATAGCATAAAAGTTCCTTGATTAAAAAACTATTTTAGTGGTTAAAAAATTATTTTGGGGTGATATAACAATAAGTCGTGATATAAAAACGATGTACTAAGCGGGAAAAAATATTGTTTAGAAGTAAAGTTTTCTCTAGGGTCCGAATTGAAAGTAAGTAATTAAAAGTTTATATAAACTACTTTTGTTTGAACTCATTCTTACATAAATAATATTTTCTTTTAATAGATAGTATATGGTTGTAATGTAGATGTAGATTGTATGTCATGTATACGAGGTTATCATGTGTGATTGAGTTTTGATTTTAGGGTTCATATACATATCGTTTGTATTGTAGCTTATATACATATAATAGCGATTTTTAACTTGCGGCTTTTGAAGTGTTTTGTCTTTTCGTTGTTGCTTTGTTACCGTGTATTTAATTCGAACCGTAGAGAAAACTTTACTTTTTGGAAATTTTGATTTAGATATGGTCTCAATAGTTACTTTGAATTTGGACCGTATAAATAATTTTTTAACCACTTATTTGGCTAAAATTTATCTGGCCTTATTTTAGTATTCTGTTAATCTTATGACAATATTTTTTAATATATTATTTATCATATATATAAATAATATGATTTTCATATTATTACCATTATTAAGGAACTTTTATGCTATATTATATTAGCTTTGTTTTGATTTTCACATGCACAATTTTCGTCTTTTATTATTATTCAGAGAATTTCTTATATCCTTTACTACATGTTTAAATCTTTACATTTTTGCAGGCAATATATATATATATATATATATATATATATATATATATATATATATATATATATATATATATATATATAATATATATATATATAATATATATATATATGTATGTATATATATATATATTTTTTTCTACTATCATATATTACTTGATTTTTAGTAATGATTTTAAGTTGCGTGGGTTGTTTATTTTCTTACACTTTAGATTGGTTAACAAAATTCGAATGAAGTATCTATGACAGCGTTAGAATTTTTTGAAGACTCTATTGTGTTTTATTTAATTTCAAAAGGGTTTTTAATAGGGCATTTTGTCATTTGATTGCTTTTGGTTTATTTATGCTGGAAGTACCTATTTAGTTTAAATGGTCTTAGGGTAAAATTTTTTAGTATTTTCTGTTTGCATATTTTAGTTGCTTTAGTTTTGTTCTGGTGTTTTTATTAGAATTTTAATTTATTGTGCTTAGTGTTTTCTACCGGTGGTATGGTAAGTGGTTTATTTAGTTATTTTTATTTATATTGTACAGTAGATCTATACTTTTTACACATATCATCAAAAAATATTAGTGTTTTACAAATTTGGGTATGGTTGGGTTGTGGCTATTTGTAATGAATCCTTTTTTACTGCAGTATGGATTAGGCGTAAGTTGCGGGGTAAAGCATAAGTGGCGATGACGTTTGTCTGACGGGATAAACTAGTTATTAGTGCTGATCCTCATCGAAACGCCAGTAATAATAAATGCTCTGAGGAGATGTTTATTATTCAATCACTACACAAATTATGTTTACACATTAGCATTAATGTTTTTTTTTATTTTTATTTTTTTGTTTGGTGACATTTTTTGTATATTTTTGTTCATATTAGTGTTTATTATTACTACTGTTAGTACTGTTTAGGTGCATTGTCTGTCTTATTCATTTAAAAATATTCTTCTATTAATCTTTAATTTTGTCTTGACAACTGTCAAAATATGCTTTGTTTGAAAAATAATTCTCCTTTATTTTAATGTACTTCATTTCTTCCTTCAGGCATTTATTGCTCGTGTGTGACCATTCGGTGAACTTCATATATGCCAGAATTATATATATGCCAAAGTTTTTAAATAATATTGGGCCTAGCCCGTAAGGGTTAGTGTTATGGTCATCCAGCACAACTATTTTTCTAAATCACAATTACTGTCACAGCGAAAGAAGTTGTTTGTCTCTGGAAGACGCCTGGGCTAGTTTTTTAGTCATAAGTCAGTTACAAACCCATGCATAGGTGTTTAATCCATCATGGTTTTCTGGAGTATGACTGGGCTGGCTTGGTGTAGTTAAGAGATAAATCTTTTACGCATAATTATCTTTTTATAAATAAATTTTATTTTATTATTCTTTAATATTGATAATTTCAAATTAATTTTTTTTTCAAAACATGCCATATGTATTTCTTATTCCTTTAATACAGTTTATTTAAAAAGTAAGTTAAGTGTTACTAAATAAAGAAAAAAAATGACAAAAAATTTTGATTTTAACTGTTTTTTTTTCCATTTCAGAATTCATCATGCATCAGCATAATTATAATTATTTGGATATCCTCAGAGTTCGAAAAATGTCAATTTACTTTTCCCCTCCCCCTTCATCCAGACTTTATATTTTGGTACTTAAATTTCATGCTTAAATGCAAAAACTTGAAAAAATATAATAAATATAATACAAAAACCTGTCAATGTTGGCAATGGAGGAACATTGAACTTTGTTAAAGTTGAAAACCATGCTAGGTCATCTTTTTTTTCTTCTTGCGCTTTTCTTTCTTTTTCTTTTGCTTTTTTTGATTTCTTAGCTTTTCTTTTAAGACGAGGAGGGGGGATAGGCTGTTCATCATCATGAGATTCAGATAAACTTTCATTATTTCCTAAAATTTACAAACATTTTGGATAATTTTATTTACACTGAGAATCAAGTCTATGCTTTACTTAAACAAAACTTACAAATCAAATTAACTCTTACTTAACAAAAAATAGAATGAACTAATGCATTTAATGTTTTAAATAAGTTAACAATGTATTTTTGTCAATGTACCTTATGAACTAACTAAGAGTAAATGTAAACAATCAGCTTATAAAAAAAAACTAACAAATATATCACTAAAATGACATTTAGCAATGACAAGCGACGATTTTCTAATTTTCAAAGTTAACTAAATTTATTTATGTATCTATCCCCTTCATACACTAAAAACTTTTATCAAGTTTCTTTCCTTACACATCAATGCTTGGGAACTCTCTTCCAACTTCATGTCTTCATAACTACTAAAACTTCCAACTTCATGTCTTCATAACTACTAAAACTGCGTGTCACATTGGTGTCTAAAACTGTGTGTCACATTGATCTCTAATGTATATGTATATATATATATATATATATATATATATATATATATATATATATATATATATATATATATATATATATTAATACTGATCTGTTTTGTAAACAATTTACATTAAATTGATCGCTCTTAAATGAACAAGAGACTTTGTATCTTAACTTGATACAACAAAAACAATATATATATATATATATATATATATATATATATATATATATATATATATATATATATATATATATATATATATATATATATATACACACACACACACATATAATCATATAAAAATTGGTTTGTTAAATATCCACTTTTTACTGAAAATGAGTAGTTGTTACAGAATTTCATTTTAAGATATGCTTGTTCAATATCTACTATAAAATATATAGAATTGGCATTGCTTATCAAAATTTTCAGATCTTTTTTTCAATTTAAAAATAAAAAAATTAATTTATAACATTTTTTTAAATATTCAACAGAAATGTAGTCAAGACACAAGACAGTAAAAGCGTGGCTTTTACTGTCTTGTGTCTTGACTACTGAAAATTTTGATAAGCAATGCCAATTCTATATATTTTATAGTAGATATTGAACAAGTATATCTTAAGATGAAATTATTCCAAGATAAAGACCAAGACATTTGAGCTCAAGACCAAGACCAAGACCAAGACTGAATTTTTCAAGACCAGACCAAGACCAAGACTTTGAAAGTTTTTACAAGACCAGGATCAAGACAAGGTTCTATAAAGTCCAACACAATAAAACTTATGTTCACACATGTAAGTACGTATTTTTTTAAAATTCTCCAAACATAAAAAATTTCAGTTAGAACCTTGTCAAACCAACGTTATGAACTCTCATTGAGAGTGGGAAGTTGAGGTGATCTACGGTTTGTTATTAATAACTAATTGATTCATTGAGTTGATATTTTTTGTAAGAATCAAGAAAGTAAAAGACAGTAGAGATCCAAGACCAAGACCAATACTCTAGGCTTTCAAGACCAAGACTACAACCAAGACTTTAGGCTTCAAGACCAATACCAAGACCAACACAGTTAAATATTACTTTCAAGGCACCTCGAGACCAAGACTTTGGTGTTTGTTTTGAATTGAAATTGTGAAAATAACACAAAATGTAGTAAAAGACATTCATAATATTAATAAAGTCATTCTTTGATCGGACAGTTACGTTCCACAAAATAAAAGTTCAAAAATGAGTTTAGCATTAAACATGGTAACTTGTTGCAATAAACAGTGTTATAGAGCGTTAAAAAAATTTATAGAAATATAAAGTCCAATTGATCTGATAACAATGTTAAAAAATATGACTACAAAGTCAAGTACTTTTAAGATACTGCAGATGACTCCCACAAATTTTCTAGACTATCAAAAAGCAGCAACCTATTTTCTTTCTAAAATTCCTTACACAAAAATAAAACAAATTGTGTACAATGAAAGTACAATTTTGAAACTCAAATTTAGAATATCTTTTAATGAAGACTTTATTAATTGGGTATGTAAGAAATACAAGAAAACTAAAGTCTACTGCTTTAATGAAATTGCCAAAGAATATGGATCTAACCGAGCACTTGTCACTTTTGGAAAATAAAAAAAAGAAATCTAGCCATAATGCTCAAGTATATTCCCTATGAAATAGACAAACAATATTACAAATTGATTTTAAAAACAAAAAGACCCATAAAAGAAAAAAACAAACAAAGAAAGAAGATTGCTTATAATATGAAACCATAGATAATAGTATGACTATAATATAGTTCTTCAAATTTGTGACATTTTATATGTTTGGTTAAGGGATTTTTTTTCAGTTAATGTTTTTATGCTACTTCATTTTGTAAAAATAGCAAGATTATATGTTAAATGTGATGTTAAGTTGCTTTGTAAATTATCCTGATATTTTATTCAATATCCTACAAAGTTTCTAATGTGCTCCATGCAGTTTTGTTTAGTGTGCAATTAAGATATGCAAATATCTTTTTAATTTTAGATAAATCAATTTAAAATATCATTTTCTTGTTAATTTCAAAGTAAAGATAATACATAAAAACACCTAAACTAAATATAAATAAAATACTACAGTGGTAATACTCTAATATATATATGTGTATATATATATATATATATATATATATATATATATATATATATATATATATATATATATATATATATATATATATATATATATATATATATATATATATGTATGTATGTATGTATGTATGTATGTATGTATGTATGTATGTATGTATGTATGTATGTATGTATGTATGTATGTATGTATGTATGTATGTATGTATGTATGTATGTATGTATGTGTATGTATGTATGTATGTATGTATGTATGTATCTACATACATACATACATAATAGAGTTAAAATACATACATACATAATAGAGTTAAAATGTTAATGCTTCGATTAGAAGCAAGGAAAAAAAAATCTTATCAGAAAGTCCCATTGTCATCATGTAAATCTAAGAAAATGAAACTTATTGTATACAACATACATAACTGGGACAGTATACATAACTGGGACCTAAATGTTTCAAACTTACCAAATGCCAAGGTAAAATTGTTCAATTCAACACAGTTTAAAGTTTCATACCTGGCAGTTTTGATAAAGCTCAAAATGTTGTTTATTTTTAATTACTATAGAAACAGCTACAACAGTTATTCAAAAATCAGCCTTGGCCAATAAAAGATGTTGACAAGCTTATGAGAGATACATAAAAGGAAATTCTACTTGAAGCAAAAAGTTACAGTATGAACTATGGAGGCATTCAGGAAACACTTTATTGGGCATGGCATTTATAGCTTACTTTGGAGTAAAGCTGAACATATAATATTATCAGTAAATGTAAGTTTTTATTCAAAAAATGTTTGTTAACAAAGAATATGAAATTTAAATTCTTATTTATTTGTCAGCATCTAGCCAATTTCTCATCCAATAATTTTTGTAAAAGGTGTTTTTATTGGCTTTATTTAAATTATAGTCTGGGTACATTGAAAATTAAACAAATAACAGTCATATAATTTTGAATTAATTTATTTTTTTGTTGAAAGCCATTTGGTTTCAATCAAAACATTTTTATGTACTGACCAACAAAAAAGTTTCACATACATTTACTGATTCTCTATCAGCTGTAATGGTTCCATTTGCAATTCATTATGTAATGAACACAGAGTACAATCACAACATTTTTACATCATTGGATTTCATTCAAAGTAAAACACTTATTTTAACACAATTTTCAATTAATGCTAATTTATCCATCCCTGCAAGATACATCATTACAAATACAATATAACATTATATAAACAAAATTATAAATATAAATAAGCAACATTACAAATATAATATTTTCTGTCTAATATTTCTGTATCTTAAATATATTCAATATTTTTTTGCATATTTGTATTTGTGATTAATGTTAAAGCTCATATTTTCTTTGTTAGGAATATGGTTCACTACAATCTTGAAAATGTAAAAAAAAACTAAAAGAAAAAACAAGTAACAGTTATTTGCCCATGAGTTCTAACTTTAATTTGAGAGTTGAATAGTTATAATTCAAATTCCATTTAAATAAAAATTTTGTTAATTGCAATAATTTAATGCTTTTCATTTTTTACTTTTTTTTGTTGTTGTTTTATCTTATTATAATTATTTAATTTTATTTGCTGTAATTTTTTAGTTGTTAAAGAAATTTATTTTTAGAAAGTAACTTAAATAATTGTTTTGCAAAAGTTAAATTTGCATTATGTACGCAAATTATCTGGCTGCAGTTTCCAGAATGATTTCATTAAGTAATTTTACAAAATATTCCATTAAGTGTTGAAATAACAAAGATTACTATTATAACTTATTATTTCCACACATTTTTTTATTCACTCGCAACAAGGCTGCAAGCAACCACTATTAAGTTGGGAGTTACTAGAAAACAAGAATAGAGTTATAAAGCAAGGAAACAGTTGACAGATTTAAGTATGTGTGTGTGTGTGTGTGTGTGTGTGTGTATATATATATATATATATATCATTCTTCTTCATCATCAGAATCCCCCTTACAACTACCTTAAAGCTGACTAGGACTCTTTCTGCGATTTTCTTCATGATGGCCCTTGGGTAGAAATATTTTGTCTTCCTGCTGACAAATGTGCTTCTTACATAACTTCTTGGATACAGACTGGCATGGAATCTTTTATTCCCTCTCAACAATTTCAACTCAAGCCCTACTCTTCTTCTCAGTTTTCCTCTCACTGTGCTGCTGCAACTTCCAATCGAAACCATTACTTTCATATCTATTAGCAAAACAATTCTCGAGAAAACAGATGTCTATTTACTTTTGCAAGAAACCATAGCAAAAAGGTTTTGTCTAATGCTATTCTCGGAAATTATTCTCAAAAATTAGGCTCTCGTGACTTCTGAAGAATTTTTTAACAGTATCCATAATAAGGGCAAATCTGTTATTCCACCTCTCTTGTATGGTTCAGATTTTTTTTTATTGAACCCCTCCTTAACAATCGTAGTTAAAAGTTGTGCTCAATGGACAGCACTCTTCTTCATATCCTGTATTTTCAGGGGTTCCTCAAGGTTCTATCTTTGGCCCTATACTCTTTTTAATTTACATTAACGATTTCCCAGAAAATCTCACATCTAAGGTGGCATTGTTCGCTGATGATACCATTTACTTGTGTTACTCGCCATTTAATTAAGTCATCCTTTTACTGTGACTGTTCTTAAATGCTCCAAAAATTCTTATTAGTCTAGTTTTTTTCCTTGAACATTTCCTTGTTCTTTGGAATTTGCTTCCTTCGTCTTGCTATCCTGCTTCATATAATTTGCAATCTTTGAAGTCGTCTGTTAATTGTTATCTTGCTTTATAAACTTCATCTTTTTTTTCCCAGTAACTTCCAACTCTAATAGTGGTTGCTTGCAGCCTTGTTGGAAGTAAAGATGTCCAAAAACAAAAAAACAAAAACAAAAAAAAGGCAAATAATTATAAACTAATCTAATAGGACTTCATAATAACTTTTTTGTAAACCTAATAAATGGAAAGATAAAATATAATTCAATCATATTTTCTCAGTTCTCAGTATTTCTCCCAATAGTAAGGAAAACTTTGATATCTTATATTAAAAAGTAAGACCATTGGAATAATTTTGGACGGTAGTATGTGTGTATGTGTGTGTGTATATATATATATATATATATATATATATATATATATATATATATATTTTAATTAATATTTTAATTTTTGCAAAAAGTTAAAATAATAATTATGGGAAGAACTAATGAATTAACAACAGAAAAACATGCTCAGATTGCTATTCTACGTGAACAAGGATTGACACTGACTTCTATTGCTGCACGTTTTAATGTAACACGTAGCTGTATTTTAAAAACATTGAAGAGATGAAACTGGTGATTTTAAAAGCAAAGCTAGAACTGGACAACCAAAGGTAACTACTCAAACAACAACAACAACAACAACAAAAAGAAATATATTTACCAGAAATATAGATGTTTTACATAAGAATGTTATACGTTATAAAAAATATTTGTACAGTCTACATTCTGGATGGTTCACTCTCATATAGCTAGGCTAAATCGAGGAGAGCGACCATGAACAAAACAAAACAAAACAAAAGAAAGAAAAGAAAAAAAAGAAGCAAATAAAATAAATAATACACTCACAGAAGGTTGCAATTAGTCTACATTCATATTTGTATCTTATATAATTTATATGGTGATTTATCTATTATCACCATTGATACTATTGCTGTTTCTATTTATTTTGATGTAGCAAGTAGTATTTTAATTTGGTTTTAAGAACATATTTTTTATTATTGCTAAAAGGGATTGATTTTAATTTATTTTAAATTTGATTCCAGTCCATTAATGCAAAGTATTTAAAGGAATGTTTGCCGTAGGATTTTGTATTATATTTTTGCACACTCAGTGCACCTCTGCAAGAATTTCTTGTAAGTTGGCAGCTAATTGTACTGCGTAGAGTAAACCATTGATTAAATATAGGAGGTAGTTTTTTGTTAAGGCAGCTGTGAATAAATAAACAATTTTCAATTTTGATAATATCATGCAGTTTTAAAATTTGTAGTGTGTTAAAAGATGGGAATGTATGTGCATTGTTTGGTAGAAATTCAATAACCCTGACTGCTTTTTTCTGCATGATAAATAGGCGATTTACAGTACTTATGTTTTGACTCCATGATAAAAGGCAATATGTGAGATGAGAGTGAAACAAAGCATAGTAAATAGATTTTAAAGTTTTTTGTTGTACAAAATGTCTTAGCTTTGACAGGATGGCAAGGGATCTATTCAACTTATTAGATAAATCGTTATAATGGTAAGTCCAGGCTAAGTTTTTGTCTAGCTTTATACCCAAGTAGTTTACAAATTTTTTGCACCAAAGTTTTTTCCCATTTAACTTAATTTTGAGCTGCTGATCTAATTTTTTGTGACGACTTTTAAATAATATTAAATCAGTTTTTTTGGAGTTGAGGGAAATTTTGTTGGCATTTAGCCAGAGGCATAGTTTTTTAAGATCATAGTTAACATATTTGTTGATTTGTTTTATGGAAAATAGAGAAGGTTTGTGTCATCTGCAAAGTGTTGGACTCTACAAAATTTTAAAGCTTTAGACATGTCATTTATATAAATAAGAAACAATAAAGGGCCAAGGACAGATCCCTGAGGAACACCTACTTTGATATCGTTTAGGTCTGAGCTCATCCCACTAATGGATACTAATTGAGTTCTATTAGTAAGGAAAGATTTGAACCAAGAGTTTGAGACTCCTCTAATACCATAGTACGATAGCTTATAAAGTAAAATGTCAATATCTACAGTGTCAAAAGCCTTTTGAAGGTCGATAAAAATGCCACATCCAAACATTCCTTCATCCAGAGAATCTTTAACTTTTTCTGTTAGACTTAATAAAGCAAGTGATGTAGAGTAGTTTGTTCAAAAACCAAATTGTAATTCACAAAACAATTTATTTTCATTGAAGAATTTGTATAAGCGGTTAAACATTAGCCTTTCAAGAATTTTATCAATGTTGGAGAGGAGGGAAATTGGCCTATAGTTTGATATTAATAGTTTTGAATCAGTTTTAAAAATAGGTACAACTTTGGCAGTTTTTAAGTTTTCTGGGAAAATACCACTTGAGAACGAGATATTAAAAATGTTAGAAAGAATTCTTGAGAGTTCTGTTTTTAATAGTTTTAGAATTTTAACAGGCAGACCATTTGGTCCAGAAGCTTTATTTGCGTCTAAAGAGTTGATAATATTTGAAATTTCATGTTCGTCAGTAGGTTTTATAAAGAATGATTTTTGAAAAGGATTTGATAAGTAATATGTAAAATGATTCATGGATGAAGGAATTGTTGCCTGGACATCCTTACCAACGTTAGTAAAGTAGTTGTTGAAAGCATTACAAATATCAAAGGGGTTTGTTATTGTTTTATTGTTATGTATGATTACATTAGGAGTTGTTTGAGAGTTACTTTTAATATTAATAATGTTTTTAATGCCTTTCCAGGTTGCTTTTATATTCTTTATGTTTTCAGTAAAATAATTATCGTAGTATTTTTTTTTGCTTTCTTTGAGTTTAGATTGGAGGTTATTACGAAATGTTTTATACTCATTATGATATATGGTTTTATTTGTTTGATTTTTAGACCTAATATATTTTTTAAAGAGATTATTTTTGTGCTGTATAGAGTGCTTGAGTTCATCTGATATCCATGGTTTAGTCTTGAATTTAATGTTTTGTTTGTTAAGCTTTTTCAAAGGCGCATGGATATCGAGCAGTAGATTAATGTTGGAGATAGTATTCTCAAGAGACTGAGTACAATTATCAGGGTATATTTTTGGTTCTCTGTCTAAACTAAGATTGTGAAAATCGTTTCTAAATGCAACTTCATTGAACCTTTTCCAGTTTCTTTCCTGGATTAAGAGCTTTTTATTAGGTGGTGGTTTAAGAATATTATAGGCTATCAGAAATTGTGGAAGATGATCTGAGATTGTGGTGGTAAGATTCCCTGCTTTATATTTATTTGATTTAAGATTTGAAAAGATGTTGTCTATTAGTGTTTTTGATGTTTTACAGATACGAGTAGGGTGGACAATGTGAGGTAGAAAGTAATTTGAGGTGAGTGAATCTAAAAAGTCTCTAGTATATGAATCTGTGTCATACTTTAACAGATCAATGTTGAAATCCCCTAAAATGAATACAGTTTTATTTTCTTTCGTTAGGTTTTTGAGTAACGGATTAAGATAGAATGATAGGAAGTTGTCTAAAGACATTTTTGGATGCCTGTAAACACAACCAACGATAATATTTGATTTTTTAGGATTTATAATTTCAATAAAGATAGATTCTAGTTCTTTTGGTTTAAAGATGTGGAGATCGTTTCTGGGTTTATAGGCGAGCCTGTTATTTATATATAATAATGCACCACCTGCATGTGATTCAGATGGTGTGTGTTCATAGGAATACCCATTAAGTGTTAAGTTGCTAGTTTGTGGGCTTTTTTTATTCAATCTGGTTTCCGATATACCAATTATGTCAAATTCAAGTTTTGTTGATTGGAGTAGATTTTCAAGGTCATCAAAATGTTTCGAGAGTGATGATATATTGATATGAAAGACATTGAATGAAGATTTGTCAGCTGCTATACATTTTAAATCATCAACATTGGTGTAGTAACTGTTTATTGAGGTTTTTCGAGTTTTGTTGTTGTTATTAATATGTGTATTAAATGTGTTGAATACTGTGTGAAGACTCTCTATGGGAAAACCTGATACTTGATAATTTTTGTTTATTTTAGTGTCACCATTAGCAAGATTTTCATTGTCAGTTATAGTTTCGTTATTGAAGGGAAATATACTAGCTGAGCAATTTATACAAAACCATGAACAATTTTTTGAGGAGTTTTTTAGTAATTGGTAGTCAATATCATTGAGGTTGTTACATTTTAGGTGGACCCAATTGAGGCAGTTATCACAAAAAATAGCTTTCTGATTTTTATAGATATTAACTTTGCAAACAGCACATTCGCTATGTGTAGTTTTCATTACTGTGAATTGATATGGCGATAAAATATATAAGTAAGATTATTTATATGAATGTAAGTAACTGCAATCTAAACTGCAATCAAAAAATAATAATATTAAAAAAATAAAAAATAAAAATAAAAAAAAGTACTGATCAAAACAAAAAAAAAACGCAAAAATAATAGAAACAAACAAACAAAAACAAAAAAATAAAAAAAAATAAAAAAATTACAAGGATTAAGACTTTTTTTTATTCAACGAAACCAACCAAGCGCACATTTTTTAACAAAGGAATTTTATGCTATTTATCGTTTGCAATGTCTTCAATTTAAAAACACCAGAAACAGAATAAAAATAAAAAGTAAAAATATAATAAACATCACAAAAATTATTACTATATCGCTAAATTTTATATAATATAAAAGGCTTGAAAAAGTTCAAATATAGTGCCGCAAATCAAAATAAAACAAAACAAACAAACCAATAAAAGAAAAAAATGAAAAACAAGTGCAAATCAAAGGTACCATTGCTCGAACTCCAAAGCTATAAGCGATTTATGTCGACTCAAAAAGATTTTAGTAAAACATACCTGGGATCCTCTTTCTTTTTCTTAACTTTAAGTAGGGCTGGATATTCGAGGTACCCGCTTACTATTGACTTGTTTTCTATTAGACGACGACGTTCTTTCATGGCCTCATTGCGGCGTCGAGTTAGTGATGGTGAATACATTTGTTCAACCCGTATATTGTTTTTGGACATAAAAAAGATATTTTTTGTGTGTTCACTATCAGCCCATTTATGAAATTTAACAAAAATGTGGCTTGACTTAGTGCTGTTTTCGTTAACTTTTCCTCGATGACAGCGTTCGATCATGTCATGGGCATTTTTCGGGTCTATGTTAGCCGCTTTTGTGATGGTATCTGCAATAGTTAGTTTGGTATCAGACCAGGATTCCTTGGATTTGTTTGTGCTAATAGGAATGTTTTTAAAAATCAGTGTCTTTCTTAAATTTCTGTTTACTTGGTCATCTAATGCCGCACTAAGCTTAATAATGTCTTCTGAAAATGTTTTATTATCTGAGGTCAGATTGAGCAGTTGCTGTCGTATTTCATTAATATCATCAGTATTTTTTTGTACTGTAGATTTAATATTAGTGTATGCAATTTTTAGTTCAGCTATATCGCTTGTTATTTTAGAAAGACTTGTGTTTATTGCTTGTAGGATTTCTTTTTTTTGTGCATCTAATAGTGCTTTAATGTTTTTCATCGATATTTCTTGATTATTTGACATTGTGAATTTTAATTTTTATTTAGATAGATTGATTAATTGACTTCGATTCACTATTTTTTATTTTTATTTCATAGCGGTAATATATTGGAAAGATTTATTTGGATATTATTTGACACGTGGCTTTAGCTGGTTTTAAAAATTTACGCCATCTTACCTCTACTATGCCGGTACACAAAAAAAAGGACAGATAATCGCATGCATTGTTATGCAAAAGCATATCCATTTGCCAGTGCTTCTGAAATTTCATCAGAGGTATTCCCCACAGGTGTTGCACCAAGAGTTGTGACCATTAGAAGACGTTTGTGCAAACAATTTCATTTAAAGAGCCATGTTCCAGCAAAAAAACCTTGCCTTTCTCAAAAAAATATTAGAGACCGTATAGCCTTCTGTCAGAAATACAAGGACTGGTCAGCGGAAGATTGGGAGAATGTAATGATTAGCGACGAATCATTAATCGAACAATTTGGTGGTCGTTCTACAAGCGTTAGGCGCCCACCTTGTCAACGATACAACCCCAAATATTTGCTTTTGACTGTAAAACATTGCCCTAAAATCATGATATGGGGTGCCATTACAGCAAATCAAAGTGGCAGTTTATGGTTTATGCCTTCTAACACCACAATAAATAGCCATGTTTATCTTGATATACTTCAAGAAAAACTTAAATTATTCATGAACATCACGAATACCAACAAGTTTCAGCATGACGGAGCACCCTGTCACAGGGCCAAGCTTGTAAGCAGTTGGTTACGTGAGAATAGGGTTGATGTCATTGGCCCCTGGCTTGGTAATTCACTGGACCTCAATCCCATTAAAAACTGCTGGAACTATCTCAAAAACGAAGTCCAGAAACTGCGACCCTTATCTTCAGATGATCTTCAAGAAAAAATTAAGCAGGTATGGACTAAACTTATGACTCTTGAATATTTGAGAAAACTCATTCATTCTATGCCTACCCGCCTAGCTAACTGTTTGAAAGCTCAAGGACAGCATACCAAATATTAAATTCATAAAACCTTTACTATTAGTTCAAAGTTATTATTTTTGTCAATTATCATCGTTACTAATTTATTTTGATAAAATAAATGAATAATTTAATGAAAATTGTGTTTTTTTTATACAATGTTCCAAACTTTTGATTGTGACTGTATGTATATATATGTGTGTATATATATATATATATATATATATATATATATATATATATATATATATATATATATATATATATATACACACACACGCACAAACACACACACACAGGGGTGTACTATTTTGTCACTATTTTGTCCTATTTTGTCACGGTTGCCCTGCAGGCGACTAAAAAACTTTTTTTTCTTACTTGAGCCATCCGTTATGATAGTCAGTAGTTCAGTATGTTTTTATTGTAATTCATTATACTAAGACTTCTCTTTTTTAGAAAAAAAGAATTTTCACATGTATCATTAAGTGCATTCATATTTTTTCATGTGCATTCCAACAACTTTTTTTATAATGTTAATTTTGTTTGACAAAATTAAAAATAAAAATTTTACAAATGAAAACAAGAGAGTGTTGTTAATTATTCAACTGGCAATTCATGTGATTCAAAATGTGACTAAAACATTTAAAGAATGATACATTAGCATTTTGAATTGAAGGAATATATAATTTTAACAAAAATTCAAGAAATGTGCTTCGAAAAGCAACAACGTTTAAAAAAACGTTGTTGTTGTGTCTGCTTTTTTTAGTTACTTTTAGTAAAATTATATAATGCGCTGTATTCATTATTAAACAAAGCATATACTACTTTAAATGCTTTTTAAAAGTTTCTTTTAAATAATCCCAAGGAACAAAATCTACATAGTTCAGTATGTGGTTTTATTAATAAATACTCTTTTGTAAGTAACAATCTACCTAATCATCTTGCTGGGCAACTGACAGGGATATTTTTCTTTAATTTTAGTAGCTCTTTGAGAAAACGAGTCATCCCGTGCCACCAGATGACCATGAGGGTACACCCCTGATATATATATATATATATATATATATATATATATATATATATATATATATATATATATATATAATATATATATATATATATATATATATATATATATATGTATTTATTTATTTATATATATATATAAAATTAAACAACAAAAAATCAATAGTTTACCTATATATGATACTTCGTTATCTTGTTCTTCGGTATTTCGATAGTGTTCCCCATCAACTTTTAAAAGAGACTTAATTTGAAAGAATTTTGAAGTTGCTTTTGTAAGTTGAATTTTAATGCTCTTTGAAAGAGGGACAGCTTGATCCTTTTTCACTTGAGAAGATGGTAGTTTACTGAGTACACACTGATTTATTTGCACAACTGGTAATGCTTCAATTCTAATAAACAACATATAAAGATTTATTCCTTTGAAATTTTTTTCAATGAAATGTCAAAAAAATAAAAACGCTATTTTCTCCTTCTCAAGCTCCATCTATAAAAATCTGAGTTATGTATCGAGTCTGTTAATGTTAAGTCAAGGACTTGGGAAGGTAAACAGCTAAGCTGTTCAGTGTGACGAGAAAAAGTAAAAAACTTTGAACTTTAAAAAAAATAAGAAAAAAATTAAAACTTTGAGTCAATTTATCAACAACTGGAAGATCACAAATGGAGCAGTTGTTGAATAATGGTGAGTGCTAAAAAACCAAGTAAGCACAGACACATAAATATATGTGAGTGTATGCATGTGTGTATATAAAATGCGGTAGTGGTGTAGTGGTAAAGCGCTCATTTCATAAGCGAGAGGTTCCGAGTTCGATCCCCACCACGTCCCTGGTAATACCGCGCTCAACTTGTTTCTCTGCGCTGCGGCCTTGTTCCTCAAGGTTCGTGTTTCGGAGTTATAGAGTTGAGAGAGGGTTATAACCACTATTAAGTAGCCTCCTCATCTATAGTGGCCTTCTCGGCCTTGAGGAGGTGAATAATAAAAAAATAAAAAATAAAATATATATATATACACATACATATATATATACACACACACATATGTATATATATATATATGTGTGTGTGTGTGTGTACATACATACATACGTATGTATGTATGTATGTATGTATGTATGTATGTATGTATGTATGTATGTATGTATGTATGTATGTATGTATATATATATATATATATATATATAGGTTGTCCGATAAGTTCTTGCTGTTTTTTTAAATTAAAAAATTTGTGATCGAAATGAAATTTTTTAGTATAATGTTTTGTGTTATTCGAAAGAGAATTTTTTGCTCTATAAGAAAGCCTATTTGGTTTTTTTGTTTTGATTCATTTTTGTTAATTTTCAGAGCATTTAAATGGAGTTTCAAGTCAACAAAAACGAGCATTTTCAACACCACCTTCTTTTTGCATTTAACCGAAGTGCCAAAGCCACGGAAGCTGCTAGAGAGATTTGTGCTGTATACGGAAAGGGTGCCATAGCTGAAAGAACTGCTCGATATTGGTTTGCAAAGTTCAAAAGTGGCAATTTTGACCTCAAGGATGCATCTTGTTCCGGGCGACCAAGTGAGTTTGATGAAGAGCATTTGAATCAACTTCTGCTCCAAGACGCGCGTCAAACAACCAGAGAGTTGGCAGAGCGTATAGGATCCAATAAATCAACAGTAGCAGAACATCTCCACTCGATGGGAAAGATTCAAAAACTCGGAGCTTGGGTGCCGCACGTATTGAGCGAAAACAATAAAAATCAACGATCCACCATTGCTGCCAGTTTGCTTGCTCGTAATCTCTCAACTCATGGACATAAGCAAAGATTTCTTTATCGCATTGTCACTGGTGACCAAAAATGGTGTCTCTACATCAACATGAAGCAGCGCAAAGAATGGTTAAGCCCAAAAGAACAAGCAACCCCACGAGCGAAGCAAGCTCTTCATCCACGGAGGACAATGTTGTGTGTATGGTAAGACTGGGAAGGCATTATCTACTGGGAATTGCTTGATCGCAACCAAACAGTCAATGCGGAACTTTATGTTCTACAGATGCAATAATTAAACAACGCCATCCAGCAAAAATGACCTGATAGGCAATATGGCGTTCTTCTGCAACACGACAAAGCCCGTCCCCACATTGCCATTATGACCAAGGAGGCGATTCAAACGCTTGGTTGGGAAGTGCTGCTACATCCTCCATACTCTCCAGACTTAGCGCCATCGGGTTTCCACCTCTTCCGATCTCTTTTAAATGCTTTGCGAGGCGTTTTGTTCAATAATGATGTCGAATTATGGGCGTGGTTAGAAGAATTTTTCGAATCGAGGCCAGGCGATTTCTATCGAAGAGGAATTGAAAAACTTGTTGAACCTTGGGAGCAAGTCGTAACAAACAACGGAGAATACATTACTGATAAAAATTCTTTGTCTTTTAATGCAATCTATTCTCAAGATGATTTTTTGATTTCTTTGTAGTTTCTGAAATGTTGGTTTTGAAGGACACATTGCATTGATCCAAATAAGTAGTAAGCTGAGCACAACATGATGAAGCATGTATTAGAATTTCCTATTTCTTACATATATTACAACTTGTGGTCAACCATTGTCATGCAGGACAAATAAAACACTTTTCATTCAATACATGTTGGCTGGAATAGGACACTTTTTATTCAATGCATGTTCACTGGAATAGGACACTTTTCATTCGATGCATAGTTCAAGTTTAACAATTGTTGCTGGTTTTGTTGGTTGGTTTTGTTCAGCAGCTCTATATATCAATATCACTACTTTTAAATTGTTTAAATCAATTTTTAAGTCTTTTGAGTTTGTGTGTATTGACAATAAGTTTCTTAAAGCAAACAAAAAAACTCTCAGCTTTTTTTTAATGATAAAAGCAAAAAAATAATGTTACGTGCAAATGCTGCACAGAATGGTTGTACAGCATTTGCAGCATTCTGTACAAATTTAATGATAAAACAAATTTACAAATTTAATGTTTTTTATCATTAAATTTGTTGTAAAAATTTAATGATAAAAAGCTTTAGCTCCAGGTAAAACCATATTAGAACGCTTTTAATATTTTATGATAAAACTTTTAAGATTAATTTATTTTTTGCTATGTTGTGCCTAAAAAATAAATGAAAAGGAGTAAGTGCTTCCTCAATGTCATTTTCACTCATGTAGACAAGTGGTCTACTAATTATTAAAGATTTAATCTCACACAAAACAGTTTGCAAAATTCTGTAGCAGAATTTTGACTGACTGAACTAGACTTTCGTAAAATCCTCCCCACCATAAGATGCCAGTAAAATAAACTTTTGTTAGATTTTGTTACTTAAACAAAACTTTTTTATTTAAATTTTTGTTTAAGTAACAAAGATTTAAATGTTTTAAAATTGTCGCTCATATTACTTTCTGGTAATCCCTTGCAAGCTATAAATCCTTTAAGTGCTTGAAGAAATGCAGGTATCTTCATGTCAGGAGAATGCTCAAAGAAATGCAGGTATCTTCATGTCAGGAGAATGCTCAAAGAAATGCAGGTATCTTCATGTCAGGAGAATGCTCAAAAAAATGCAGGTATCTTCATGTCAAGAGAATGCTCAAAGAAATGCAGGTATCTTCATGTCAGGAGAATGCTCAAAGAAATGCAGGTATCTTCATGTCAGGAGAATGCTCAAAGAAATGCAGGTATCTTCATGTCAGGAGAATGCTCAAAGAAATACAGGTATCTTCATGTCAGGAGAATGCTCAAAGAAATGCAGGCATCTTCATGTTAGCTATTAATACAAGATGAGCAAAATGCAAACCTTAGAGACAGAATTAATTTTAAAATAACTTTTAATATAATGGTCCAGCAAAATCTTTCAAAGATTTTATCAAAGCCATTTTTTAATCAATTTTTTAAAATTAGTCACAAATCTAATTATATATCCAGTAACCAATATCAATCTGTTTAAGTTTCTATATTTCTAATATCTATGCAAACAGCAATATTACTGCAACTTTCCACCTCAACAAAGTTCAAACTTCTTATGACCATTGTCTTTTCTTGATTACTTAACTCAAAAAGAACATTTAAGTTTGTATCTAAATCATTCTCAACCTTAAATAATCTCTCTTTAACTTTATCATATAACATTTTAGGTCCTCGCAAACATCTATCACTCAATTCCTTAAAACAAAACATACAAGTTATCCACCTGCTACATGACTTTATCCTTTTCAACCAACTTCCTTATCATAAAAAAACACAATTTTTTACCAATGGTTTCTAAGTCTTCTTATATCCTTTTATCTAACACAAGGCTATTGCAGAATCAGACCAACAAAAAATATTACTTGACACTCAAATCACTTCACCTATACAACTGAGGAATGCTTAACTTTTTTAATGGCACAACTTTTGCTTCGACAGTTTCTTGGCAAAGTATTTGAACGCTTTCACTCCAATACTCATTTTAATTCACAGATACACAACAGTACTATAAACCTCTTTTTGAGCTATCTTTTGATATCACTTAAGTAAAAACTTTAAATCACTTGAGTGAGAATTTTAAAGCACTTGAGTGAGAGCTTTAAAGCACTTGAGTGAGAGCTGTTTTGATCACAAAATCCATGCAACAGAATATATACCTTCATTCATCACAAAAACGTATCTCTTTACTCTCAATGAACTCAATTCAATAAAATTTTGTATTAGTTCTTTCCACTTAAGCTCTATCTTCTCACTCACAACTTTATTCTACTCAGTTTTGTCTGAGTAGAATAAAGTTGTCTGCACAAAATTTGAAAAACTATTTTTAGTCTGGCTTTTATAAGTGAAGCAAATGCTAGCGGATCGTAAATGGATGCAGAAATTTTTAAAATATTCCTTATTGTTAATTTTAACTAATGACATATTTTTAAAAAATCACTAAATTGGAAAACAAATTCATCATTTGTTTCCCATTCCACTCCTAACACTCTCTTATACGAATCACTTTTCTGCTTCTGTGTAAGTGCTTCTGTGTAAGTGCTTCTGTATAAGTGCTTCTGTGTAAGTGATATTATAAAGATTAAATATTGATTCCTCAGTAACATTTGTCATTTTCTCTTTAAAATCAAAATATCACTGCAATTTGGTTGTTTGTTGTCCATTTCCTTAAATCAAAACTTCCCTCAGACATAATAGTTTTTGGTTTTTTATAAAAATCTTGACCATCAATGATGCTGTTACTACCAGATATAACATCGTCTGCATAGAGAACATCAAAAATTTTATCTAAAAATTTTTTATCAGTTGTTTCATATTTCCTTAAGTGATTCAGTGTTTTCAGTGTTTCATTTAATAAAAATAGAATTTTATTTAATAAATCAAAAACTATTCTTAAAAACCTGAACGCAGTTAATTCAGGATTTTGATCTGTACTAATGTTTTTTTTACCAGAGAAATCTCAAATAGTAATGTTCACTTAAGATTTCTAAATTTAAGAACCCTTGTTTAATATCAGATAATATTCCAATATAATTTAATCGAAAACCTAACAAAACATCAAATATTTTAGCTCAAAGATTTCCTGAATGTAGACAGTCATTCAATGATAGACACACAAAGCATCAATGATTTGCACACAAAGCATCAAGCTCTAATCTTAGTAGATCCTTTTCCTTTCTTACAACTGGCCTGTGTGCTAAACAGTGTGATTTTGCTAATTCTCAAGCAATTCTATTATCAATTCTCAAGCAATTCTATTATCAATTCTCAAGCAATTCTATTATCAATTCTCAAGCAATTCTATTATTAATTCTCAAGCAATTCTATTATCAATTCTCAAGCAATTCTATTATCAATTCTCAAGCAATTCTATTATTAATTCTCAAGCAATTCTATTATCAATTCTCAAGCAATTCTATTATTAATTCTCAAGCAATGCTATTATCAATTCTCAAGCAATTATCTATTATCAATTCTCAAGCAATTCTATTATATATTCTCAACCAATTATCTATTATCAATTCTCAAGCAATTCTATTATATATTCTCAAGCAATTATCTATTATCAATTCTCAAGCAATTCTATTATCAATTCTCAAGCAATTATCTATTATCAATTCTCAAGCAATTATCTATTATCAATTCTCAAGCAATTATCTATTATCAATTCTATTATATTACTATTATTATTATCAGGATTTTTTCAATTATTATAGTTTCAAATATTTTATTGCTTTAAAATTTTTTAAAATTCTTTAAAATTTTTATCATATTCACTTAATAAATTGTTTTTTCTAAACTTTTCTTTTGACCTATTCAGTCTAACTTCATAAATTTTGAAGTTATCTGGTAAGCAATTATATTCTGGTTTAAAAGGAAGTTTAAATACATATCTCTCTTCATCATGCCTAATACACTTTTCCAACTTATAAAAAACACATTCATCAAACAGATTCTATCTTCTTCACACTCCAAAACTTGTGTAAATCACTTCTTAAATCATCTGATCACATCTACCATCACATCTTGTCTCACTTAACATCCTTAATCCTTAATAAGTTACTACCAACATGTAAACTAGTAACCATTTTTTCACCATTTTTATACTTAGAAGGTTAAGGTAAAGGTGTTTTTATTACTTTTATAACTCTGAAAATAGTTGTTTATTTTTCTTACATATATTATATAATATAAGATAAGTTTTATATATAAATATTTTTGTGCTATATTTGTGCTGTTTATTTTTCTTACATATATTATATTATATTTAGTGTTTTCAAAATTTGGCTTATAGACACTTGGCACAGCACACTTTAGCTTGTAAATCCTGGTTGAAATATTTTAAAAGGGATTCTAAATTTCACAGTTTTCCAGCAAACTTCCTAGAAATTACAATTATAATTCCATCAGGAAGTTTCTCTTTAACAACAGAAATTAACAAACATCCATAAGCCAATGTGTCAATTTTTAGAGACTTATGTTTAGGTTGTATACTTAAAATCTTTTAATATCATTATATAATTTTCTCAAACTTTCTAGTCTTAAATTTTTAATATTTTTAATAAAGAACCAATATATATAGAAACTAAAATTTATTGATTCCCATCCTGTAGTTCAAAGTATCAATAGCCTCTTTATAATTTAGAGAGTTAAGTGAAAGACCTGAAATAGTAGCTAATGCTTGGGCAGATAGATAACTTTTTAAATAGTTAAATTAGTCTATATCACACAGTTTCTTTTTTGTGGATTGAAACAACAAATTTATCCCAGAATCCATGTCACTCTAACGTACTATGTGTTTTGGAGTGGCCAAAATAAAAAATAAATTGTCTCAGATTTTTGAAAACTAAATTTGTACTGCTTTAAAATACTTATATTAAGGAAAATCCAAAATGTTTTTACACTAATGGTAGTAGTCCATGAGATAGTGACCAGCAGAGACATAAATGGTTGTCAAATTTAAGTTTTTTTGAAAAATGATGTTTTTGTTTTTCTTGCAGTGTTTCATGAATAATTTTTTTCTTCTGCTAATTCATTTACATATTAAAAAGTCTCAAATTATTTACATCCTAAGAATTATTTACATCCTAAGAATTATTTACATCCTAAGAATTATTTACATCCTAAGAATTATTTACATCCTAAGAATTATTTACATCCTAAGAATTATTTACATCCTAAGAATTATTTACATCCTAAGAATTATTTAAGATGCTCACAAAAAAAAAAAACTTTACTTTTTCAATTTTCATGATGTTGTAAGTTGAAAAAATAGTTTAAATCGCAAATTCCAACTTCCGAGACCTTGCAAAAAATATGGTATCAATAGGGATCAAACAAACTATTATTAAATAACATGGAATAGAGTGCATTTTTAAGAAATAAAAAAATCAGCTCTAACTTTTTGCGATAATGCGAAAAATTTAACATTAACATTACTACATTAGACTTTATATTCAAAAATCAATCGAAAATGATATTCTACTATTGTTAACTGACATTTAATTAGATAATTATTTGCATATAGTATATTATTCTATGCTTTAAATAACCATTTCATGCTTGAAATTAACATAGTTAAAAAAAAGGGTTTTTTTAAGTTAAAAAACTAAAAGAAAAGTTAAAAAAAAAAGTTTAAAAAATAAAGGTTATAAATTAATCTACTAAAATTAATAGTAATGGATTTTACAACTAAATATATTATTAGCTGTTTCAAATATTCAACAAAAAAAGTATTCATAGCTTCTAGAGTTTGTGTGAGTGATGGTAAAAAAGAAAACTTGGAAAAAAGTTAAATGGAGTTGAATCAAATTACCAAAATTTTTGGAGAGATTCATCAAGAAACACTTAAAAGTTTGAAATAGACGTTTTATCATTGGAATCTTCACAAACCACCAATAAGAAAAGACGACAAAAATAGTAAATTGTTGGATAATATGAATTCAAATTTTGATTCAATTGAAAAATCATAACTTATAGCTCAAAAAAAAGTATAAAATCAAAAAAATTTTTGTTTGTTCAATGTGTTAACACATGTCATCAAAAATTATAAAAACTCACATCATGTTTGTTCAGCTGAAATGTGACAACAATAAAATGACAGCTAAAGAAGCTGCTCCAATAATAATTTGTATTCAATAATCCTACAAACATCTAAAATAAGATATCCATCTTATTTTAGATGTCTTATTGACTTCCAAGTGATTATCACAGGATAATCACTTGGAAGTCAACAAGCACTTATGAATCACACCACTAACAAAATTGTAAATGAGGCAAAAAGAAATATTGGCTGATTTAGATATTAAAATCAGCCATTATTTCTTTTTGCCTCATTTACAAATTCACAAAATTACTTTTTGTAGAACAACTTGATGCTCTTAGTGTACGATTTCAGGCCAATTGAACTTCATTTCATCAAATTAACTACCGTAATCATTTTAGACAAATAGCTTCAAATAGAAAATAAAATTTTCGATTAGCATCCAGTGAATATTGAATTGATTAATGGAAAGTTTGTTATTATTGATTGCAATTTTATTTTGTGCATGATTGATGTAAAAATTTTTGTAACTATAACAAACACATTGTCAATGCAATGATGTTGTAATTGCAGAGCTACACCAACTGCAATGACATATTTGAAGAATTTTCTAAGTGAATTTACAGCAAAAAGAAACTATGGGATATCTCTGTTACATGCATGGATAAGATTTCTAGAGTGTCTTACACATATTTCATATCAACTCAAATTCAAAAAATGGAGATTAAGCAAAGAATTCAAAATAACATATGTCAGCAGAAAGAAATTCATCCAGCAATAAATGTTTAGAAGGAGGCATCTTAGGGTTGATTTCCCTGCAGCTAGTGAAGGAATAAGGAATCAATAAAACTGTCAGAACTAGAATCATCAAAACCAACAGAAATTATTAACTTAGAAGATGAGATAATGAACAATTTAGAAGCTACTAAAGAAGATTATTTGAAAGATGAAAAAATTGACATGTGAAATAATGTAGCAACACTAAAAATAAAAATTTTGAAAAACTATTACTTTAGCAGAATTTTTTCTGCTAAAGTAACAATTGTGTTAGAAAAGCAAAGTTTTCCTTTGCATTTCTAATGCAATTTTAAAAGATGTTTTAAAACATTTTCTCATATTTTTGAAAATTAAAACAAATTTTTATAGAAACACTAGTGTCCTCTTCAGTATTTAGGGCCTGCTACACAGTTTCCTAATTAGGCCTGTGAGGGTAATGGGTTATCTTTACAAGTAAACTGCTCTAACGAAATAATATAACTATTGATAAATAATATAATCAGTAGTGTGACTAGTAGTTAGGAGTGCTCCCCTAAAAAAACAGTTTTTTAGGGGAGCAATCCGAACTACTAGCCACACCACATGACATCTACTTGCGCCAGCCCTGCAAAAGCAACTTGATAAAAATCTTAAACAGTTAAATTGACTCAAATTTTATCAAAATCCTAAAAAACCAAAACCAAAACCTCTAGAAAATATTTTACTTGCCACCTAAATAAACCAATGCTCAAAATTAGTCTTTTATTAAACTCTGGTTAGCAACACTTTAAATCAAAACTTCTTTAAAGGTAAACTTTTTTCATCGGGGGCCATGTTGAATCTTAAGTAAGAATTCATCATTTCTTTAACAACAGAACAATCTTCAATTTTTATAATAATACAATGTAACTTAAGAATATATAAGTGTTCCTCTTACATAATTTAACACGCTGTTGTACCTCAATAAAACTTTTAAACTATACTTACAACATGTGTCACTTAGCAAATAATAAAAAGAGAAACAATAAAAAAAATAAAAAAAAAACAAAACAACCAATCAAATTAGACAAAAAAAATTAGACGAAAATCAATTCAACTTGATTATTAGGAATCTCTATTTTCTACACACTCACCTTGTTGATTTACCAACAGAATTTGTCATTTAATTGTTTTAAATATGTTATTTTGCTATGGCAAACTATATCTTTGGCCACTTATCATTTGACCTGGGCATCATAATGGTTCAATATATTTTTACATTTTTTTTTTTATCTCAAGTATATTTAAAAAAGTTATATGTAATTTAACAGTTTTTTAAAAATTAAAAATAAACTGATTTTAGATTCATAAAAAATTTGAAGGATTATTTTTATATTAATTTTTATTTAATTTTGTTAGCAAATTTAAAGATACTCATTATATGGTAGGACTCATTATATGGTAGGACTCATTATATGGTAGATACTCATTATATGGTAGGACTCTATATTTTGTTGAGGTGAAAAATAAACATTTCTTAATCTTTTATAGGTTGAGATAAAATCGAAACATGGCTACTTTAAACTTTTTTTTTAATTTAAAGTAAAATCTTTCTATTAAAAGACTTTATATATTAAAAGGTTATATATTTTTTTGTATTTATTATCACAATCAAAATTAACACAATCAAGGTAAAGAAAATCAAGAAAATTTGGATGTGGGTGGTTCAACATCCTCTCAAATACATCTTTCACTATATCAATTTTTTCAGCCTCATAGCTTAAAATTGTGATCATAACCTGTACTTTTATTATCAGATACTATTCTTTGCTGAACTTAGCAACACCAGTTGTAAACTCCATACTCTAACACTATCGGATAGCTTTCTTACAAAATAACACAAAACTTTGATACATAACTTTTCTCCTTGTGATCTTCTTTTTCTGCTGGATTCCACATCCAATTTTACACATTCAGAGTTTACTATCTAGATCTTTATATTTTCTCTACATCTATTATAAAAAATTATTATAAAAAACAATTAAATTTATAATATTTTGTTTATAAATTTAATTATGAATTTTTGTGTTTGTAATGGGAAAGATATAATCATAACTAAATTTGATATGAGTGCATTTAAATACACTTGTCCATTTTTTTAATATTTCACAAATTGAAGGTGGGGGGGGGGGAAGAATACTTTATGATTCCTTATGTGAGCACATTGACATACACTTGACAGATGCAATGAAGTGTTATTAGGGACAAGCATTATTTGCTACAAAGAACAATAACTGTCAAAATTTCATTGAAAAACAATTGTTTCTCAGCAAATTCAGAAAACTTTTTTATTTCTTACTTTTCCTCATTTTTTTATTTTTTCTGTGCAAAATATATCATCAAAAAAGCATGTCAAGTACTTTATAAATATTATTGTCTTAGGTTTAAATCTAATTGTGCAGTTTTACTTTTAAATAGAATATTATAAATTGAATCACTACTATTATATACTAAAATAGTAAATAGTATCACTACTATTATATACTAATATAGTAAATTAATAAGTAATTTAAAACAATAAAAAAAGCCTAAAAATTACAATTAAAAATTATTCTTAGATAATTTACTTGTCTAATATTCTATTAGCTTTTTTTATTGTTTTAAATTACTTATTAATTTACTATATTAGTATATAATAGTAGTGATACTATTTACTATTTTAGTATATAATAGTAGTGATTCAATTTACTATATTAGTATATAATAGTAGTGATTCAATTTACTATATTAGTATATAATAGTAGTGATTCAATTTACTATATTAGTATATAATAGTAGTGATACTATTTACTATATTAGTATATAATAGTAGTGATACAATTTACTATATTAGTATATAACAGTAGTGATACTATTTACTATATTAGTATATAATAGTAGTAATTCAATTTACTATATTAGTTATAATAGTAGTGATTCAATTTACTATATTAGTATATAATAGTAGTGATACTATTTACTATATTAGTATATAATAGTAGTGATACAATTTACTATATTAGTATATAACAGTAGTGATACTATTTACTATATTAGTATATAATAATAGTGATACAATTTACTATATTAGTATATAACAGTAGTGATACTATTTACTATATTAGTATATAATAGTAGTGATACAATTTACTATGTTAGTATATAATAGTAGTGATACTATTTACTATATTAGTATATAATAGTGGTGATACTATTTACTATATTAGTATATAATAGTAGTGATACTATTTACTACATTAGTATATAATAGTAGTGATACTATTTACTATATTAGTATATAATAGTAGTGATACAATTTACTATGTTAGTATATAATAGTAGTGATACTATTTACTATATTAGTATATAACAGTAGTGATACTATTTACTATATTAGTATATAACAGTAGTGATACTATTTACTATATAAGTATATAATAGTCTTTAATAGTATATAATATATCTTTTTATAATTACTACTATTTATTTTAAAATAAATTGTAAAAAATTTACTATTTATTAGTATATAAAGTTTATTATACTATTAGCATGTAAAAATTATTCAATTATTAATTAATCCATCTGTATATAATTTATTGAATTTAAATCTATTTCTAGAATTCTGTTTTGCAAATTGAATAAAACTAAGTTTATATTTAGAAAATTAAAAATATTTTGATTTCTGTGTCAAACTATGGCTGTTACAAGTGCACAGCTGACTTGTCCTGTCTATGGCATTAAACATGAACTTACTACTTGCAAACTGTTAAAAAGTCATGCACCACTATTCTTACGTTAAACTACAACTTCTTAGGACCAAGTCAAGCACAATAGTTTCTAAAGTTTCTGAAAGCCAACATTTAGTTGAAATATGGCATTCCAACTGTTACAATGCATGAAGTGCAGCAGAAAGTAGAATCTTTGCACAATGAGAATGATTCATAAAAGAAAAGAAAAGTCAAAGACTTTAGTATCAATTGCTAATTGATTTAAAAGTTTAGTTTTGTTTGACATTGCAGCATGCCATTGTTTTAATTAAAGTAACTGCACATGCCTGAGAATATCAAGTGCCAGTACTTGTGCATGAATTTTTAATGGATCAAAGAAATGAAAGAATTATGGTTATTGGTCATTTAAATAAGAAAAGTACTTTTATATTAATCAAAGCATTTGAAAGAAGCAGAGACAAAAATAATATAACTTTTTTCATCTAGAAAAAGCAGTCTGGAAGCATCAGTTAGTATCTCTTCTGATATAGATTCAAAAATTAATTCTGGTGAGAAGGAATTTATAAACGACACTCAGAGCAATATCTATGATGATCAGTCAGATTTATGTGAATAAGTTAGTGTCAAACTTGATGTCAGACAGAATAACTTACCAAACGTTCAACATAAGATTGCGACAAATAATCTTTATAACCTATTTCTACTGCCTTGCACATGTATCTTTATAACATGTGCAAGGCAGTAGAAATAGGTGAGGTGAAAGTCTAGCAAAAAAAGCTTGACTTATTGGTTCATTCTTGAATTCTGACAAGAGCAAATCAAATGTTTGTATGTTGCAAGCACTCCTTCGACTACCAAGCTTGTAATTTATTGATTACATTCTATGAGTTTATGCATCGGTATAGTTCTTTATAAAACTGGAGCCTCAATGTTGCATGGGGGCAAAACACTTGTGACGCTTAATTCAATTCTATTGCTTCCTTTCGGAAAGTGATTGACTTTTAGTTACTAAACGCATTCAAAGAAACTATGGTTACCCAAAAAATATTTTGATTGAGGAATGAAAAGAAATAAAAGAATTATAAGAATTAAATTTGTATTTGCACATTCAAAATTCAAATCACTTAAAATCATTTAAAATTCCTTTTCTAAACTTTGATGTAGTTGATTACCATAGTCTTGAAAATTGAGAGGAACTTCCAAGGATCCATCACCAATATTAAAAGAGTCAATTTCATTAAAAATGCAATACAAAATATGCAAAAATTGACTTCAGATGATTTTCCATGTTATTCTAAAAATGTAGAAAGAAATGTTAAATTGGCTGCAGCCACAGCCTTATCTGGATAAATGAGAAGAGACAGATACATTAGAGCAAAACTTTTAATAAGTACAATAAAAAGTACATAAAAAACAACATTTAAAAAACGTTGTATTTATCATAAGAAATGAAAAATTATTCTAGTGCTAACATAATTGTGCTACTGCATAAAATTTTGAGTTTTAAAGCAATCTCAAAGGTTTACCAGAAAACAACAAAATTATTGCATTTTTTGAACAGTAGATATTTTTACATAGAATATATTGTAATATCAAAAATGGTTTATTT
The DNA here is from genome assembly GCF_038396675.1 of Hydra vulgaris. Taxonomy (NCBI): domain Eukaryota; kingdom Metazoa; phylum Cnidaria; class Hydrozoa; order Anthoathecata; family Hydridae; genus Hydra; species Hydra vulgaris. The sequence continues at coordinate 24,605,587 of NC_088934.1, read as the reverse complement.
TCAATTACAAGGCAGAAAAAGAAGGAAAAACAATTCAAATTTTTAAATTTTTTTAATGATACTTAGATGTTAGAGCAACATTATGTTGCTAGTCAAATTAATTTGAACAAAAAAAAAATGCAATGATGATCTACCCTAATTGTACACTGATTTATGTTTATTTTGTGATTTTTACTAAGAATCTAAGAAAATTTTTTTTACCAAGAGGAACGTCATTAAAAGAGTTGAAAAATAACAAAAAAAGGTTGCATGAATATTTACATTGTTAAATGCAGCATTAGCAGTCAGTTTTACTATACTCCATAATATAGGAGAACAGGAAAAAAAATCTTGAAAATTTTTTCTTTTAATGAAAAATACTGTAACTGCTAAAGTTTTTTGACCAAAATTTTTTAAAAAAGGAGCTTAAAAAACCCTTAAAAAGGAGTTGTTCTCTAAGTTTAGCAAAGTTTAGCAAAACCCTTAAAAAGTTAAATAACAATCTCTCATCGAAAAATTTATTTTATTTATATACAAACCTCTTGTGTATTGTTCATAGGTTTGTTTACATAAACTATTTGTTTACATTATATTTATAATTTATAAAAAATTAATGCAAATTTCACTGAATTTTTTAATTGTATCAGTTTCAACAAACAAATCTTAAGCCTGTAAAAATGGTTGAAAATAAAAAACAGATGAGTGACACTTTAACATGACCTATTAAATGTAAAAAATTAATTTAAATCTATCAAAACCTATTTATTATAATTATTTATAAATTTTTTCGTAGGAATATTGTGCATTTCATGTATATAGTTTTCATTATCGAAGCTTTATTTTATGTAAAAGTAAATTTCAATTTCAAAAACTATTTTATACAAACAAGGTATAAAGAACTTGGTTGATTAAAAATTTTAGGCATAAATCATCACTTTGCACCTAATTTTAACTAAAATGTTGACATTTATTTTTAATCTAGTGATGCCTGTATTAAGTATTGTTAAGTAAACAATAAAATTAAATCATATTAACACTAAAAATAAAACTAATAAGTTGACAAAATATTTCTGTGTAATAATTATTCTGTTATGACTTTTGCATCAAATTTTTATTCAGATTTCCAGACCCTAGTATGATTAACTTTTCTTCAAATTCTCTTAAAGAATTTATGAGAATTTGAAGAAAAGAAAAAAGACCATTTAAAAAGCATGTAATACTTTTTGTCTTTCAAAGATAGGTACAGCCTACTGATACATAAAAAATGCTCTGATATTTTATGCTTAAGAAACCTTAAGATTTAATATGCAAATTTTAGAGATAACACTCATTAGAAAGAGTTGTCTTTACTCATAGAGACACAGATAAGAACCTATGAATTGATTCATTAAGACTCAATTCATGGGTTTATTATCCAGGTTTAGCTTTTCAACTTTCATTGTTTTTCAGGTTAAAGTTGCTAAGTTTACCCTAGTTTACTAAGTGGAGCAAAAATATTTTTAAAAAAGTTATTCTGCTAAGTGTATGTCTATAACCTTTTAGAGTGTAAAGTTATTTATATCATATAGCTATTTATTTAATCTCCTGTTTACACAAAATGGTGTTTCAGCTGCAAAATTATTTATCAAAGTTAATAGACCATGTAACCATTAATAATGTAAATATGAAAAATTAATGTAACCAGATACACCTAATATAACCAATAAAACTTAATGTAATCATTAAATTTAAGCATAATTTAGAAACTAATTTATATTTTCTGTCTCGAAGAACTAATACTAAACACTAAACTCTACATTCAATTCTTGTAACTTCTAAACTTAAAATCTAAACTCAAAGTACAACTGTGTAAAGAGTTTTTAAATAAAATTTCTAAATCAAAGTTAATGTTTATATCTATAAACAACAGTGGTAAAATTTTCCCAAATATGTGTAAATTTTTTGTAGGGTTAACCAAACTTTTTTAAAATTGATCGTTTATTTACAAGAAATATATAAATTTACATAGAACAAATATTATCTCAATCCCATAAAGTTTTAGCTACCAGGGAGTCAGTGAGAATATTTCACCAAAAGCCCGGCTGGAGGGGGAGGTAAAAACTTAAAAAATGGAAGTATTAAAAAAAAACAACTTACAAAACGTAAAAAAACGCTATCTCTTTTTTTTTTAAAATATTTTTGTAAAAACAAATAGAGGGGTTTGCCCCCTCCCACTGCCTACCACTGAAACTGTAAAATTAGGTTGTTTTGGAACTAAAAATAAAACTTTTATATAGATCCACACAACATTTACTGGCATTTATTAAAATAAAGTACAATAAAGATTAATTCTTAAACATTGTCAAGCCAATAAGGTTTTGTTTAGATAGATTATGTGACATCAACTTCTGTGACAACTCTAGTCCTTTAATCCAACCATCTCTTCTATCTTCTGCAAAAACATTTTCGCATGCCTGGATAACTTTTTTTACACATCTTTCGACAGCTTGAGTGTGGCAACACCAGTTTGGTACAATCATTGGTTTAAATAAATACTCTTTGATGTCTTTAGTTGTCATGCAACAAGTCAAAGGTGGTTCAAAAGCTTCATTCCAATCAATAAGATCCTTGAAACAAATTGCCTTAGTATTGATATCTGGTGTCCTTCTTGGTCTAACAGATAGATCTCCTATTTGTTCATTTTCATCACCTTCTCCTCTTATTTCTAGAATTTTGAGTACACTGAAACTTCTCTCCTCTTTATTTTCAGAACAAAGCATAGTTTGAAGAATAGATTCAGAGAAGGCATACCAAGCAGATCGCTTAATAGTTGGAATGACAATATTCTGAATATCGAGTGACTGGTGTTGAAGCAACTTAAGCTGGTAAAGAACATGTTTTGGTCCTTCTGTCCAACTATGTTTAACTTTGATGTTAAACCAGACAGGAAAGTACACTCCTACAATGAACTCGACTAGTTTAAGAAGTTTTTGGGCTGCATTGCCTTGAAGACCATGATGAGATACCCAAATTCTACATATTCTATTGGCTGTTGTTAGCCATCTGGCCATGTTAACTGGGCCAATTTCAAAAAGTCCTAGTTGCTGAGGAACATGACCACTGCGTATAGCGTTAACTATTTGATAGCCGTAATACTGATCTGTAGAAAGGTCTTTAACCACATTATTACTTAAGTTAATTAGAGGCTCACCAGTTTCAACTTTACTAAAAAAAGGGTTAATTTCAAGATTGGTTGCTTCATCAAGTAAGCTTCCAATGGGTCTACTCCATTTTTTACCACTTTTAGATTCTCCATCTAACAATTTAATTAGACGTTTGAGTGGTAATTCATTGGTGTGTAGAGCACATACAATCCAATTCAACTTTCGCCCTAATTTCAGCTCCATAAAGTGCATTACTCCTCCATCACAACCAGTGTTTACATTGGTAGAGTCTCCACCAATTGCTTTTAAATGTACATTAATGTTCCTCATTGCAGTATACTCAATAATCTTATCTGCTATAATTTCAGCGTGGTTCTTTTTTGCTTTTTGATTTTCAGCTTTACTAACACTTTTATAATGATTGTCGTATATTCACTCATACCTTTTATATAAACCAGTTCAATAATTGGTATTTTTCTCTCCCTAGGACAGATACAGGTAATGTGGGCACCAAATTTACAGTCAGGAGGACAGCATTGCTCAGAACACAAAGAACTATTTTACAGTTACACTCCACCAAGTCAAACAGTTTGTCAATAACGAGATTAAACTTTTGTTTTATAACTTTACTTGCTTTGTTTTGAGAAATTAGACTAGCTTTGTTCCATGCGTCTATAAGTCTTGTTACCAAATTATGCTTTAAACAAGTTACGGGAGGCACAAATAAAACACTGGCCATTTGCCATTTTTCTGAAAGTTTATCGTAAATATCCTGGATCAACTCAGAATTGCTATAGTTTCTTCTGTTTAGTTTACTTGTTTGTCTTAAAAAAATACCATGTCTTAGGATATCTCTCATTGTTGGCAGTTCAGCTGTTGGCAACTCTTTTCCAGATCCCAAATATTGACGTAGACAAGAATCATTTTTCCATCTTGTTCCAGTAGCTATTTTAATTTTAATATTATTTTTTATCTAGTAATTTTTAAAATTAGAAAAATAAATATATATTATAAATATATAAATATATATAAATATATATATATAAATATATATATATAAATATATATAAATATATATAAATATAAATATAAATATATATAAATATATATATATATATATATATATAAATATATATATATATATATATATATATATATAAATATATATATATATATATATATATATATATATATATATATATAACACATCGCTCAATAAGTCCGTAGGATAGCTAATAAAACAACAACATTTTGACATAATTTGATTTTATTCATCAACATAGTCTCCTTTTAAAGCGATACAGTCATTCCAGCGCTTCTCTAACTTTTCGATACCATGTTTGTAGAACGATTTATCTTTTCCTTCAAAATATGCTTCAGTTTCGGCGATGACCTCCTCATTCGATCCAAATCTCTTTCCCTGGAGCATCCTTTTGAGATCTGAGAACAGCCAATAATCGCTGGGGGCCAAATCAGGCGAGTATGGTGGATGGGGCAACAATTCGAAGTGTAATTCATTCATTTTTACCATTGTTTTCATTGACTTGTGACACGGTGCATTGTCTTGATGAAAGAGAATTTCTTTCTTCTTCATGTGCAGTCGCTTTTCGTCAATTACAGCCTTCAATCGTTCCAATAATGCCATGTAATATTCGCTGTTGATCGTTTTACCTTTCTCAAGATAAACAATGAACAATATACCATGGCTATCCCAAAATATGGAGGCCATAACCTTGCCAGCAGAAGTTTGGGCGCTTTGAGCGGCTTTCACCCGCTGGTGTCCACTCAGCCGACTGTCGATTTGACTCAGGAGTGAAATGGTGGATCCATGTTTCATCCATTGTGACGTAGCGACGCAAAAAATCCTTTTTATCTCGGTGAAATAGTGCCAGACATGCTTCAGAATCATCGATTCGTTGTTGTTTTTGGTCCGGTGTTAGCAAACCCGGCACCCATTTCGAACAAAGCTTTCTCATACCCAAATGTTCGTGTAATATTGTAAACACACTGCCTTCTGATATCTTTATGGCCTCGGCTATCTCCTTCAATTTAAAATTTGCGGTCGGATATGACGATTTTAAGGATTTTTTTGATGTTTTCCTCAGTAACTGCCGAATTTAAGCGACCAGAGCGTTCAGCATCATCGGTGTTTGTACGACCACGTTTAAAGTCAGCAAACCACTTTTCAACCATTTGCCTCGATGGAGAGGAGTCCGAATAACACTTATTTAGCCATTGTTTGGTCTGCACCGTGTTTTTTCCCATCAAAAAGCAATGCTTAATGAGCACACGAAATTCTGATTTTTCCATTTTTTTCAATTCACAAAAGTTGATTCAATCGTTCACACACTAACTTGGTAAATAATGGTCCGATTGTCATGAAACTTTGACAGATATCGTTTGAAGGTTGGTACTTTCTAAAAACAATACGGATTCGGTATTTGCGTTGCCATCTATATGTCATCCTACGGACTTATTGAGCGATGTGTTATATATATATATATATATATAACTTGCATAACAAATATTAAAGCAAAATACTTTTGAATAAAGTTTTGTGTGTAGCCATTCATCAAATAGAATGTATAAGTTAAATACATACAAAACTTTGCAAAATTACTAATTTTTAAGCATTTTGTAAACCAAAAATTCTGAAACAGTATAACTATTAAACGAATTTTGCTTATCCTGCTATAATTTCTTTTGATAAGGTTGTTGTAAAGCAGATATAACTCTAAAATATTGAAATTAACCCTGAAAATATGAAAATATCAAAAATTTAAAATTTTTGGCAATTTTCAAGGCAGTTCCCTGGTAGCTTAAACTCATTTAAATTCAAATTTTTTGATAGTTCTGAATTTAATATGTTAAACCTCACCCTTTTCTTAAAAATGCCACTGATAAGTATGAACTTTTAAATTTTGACCATAGTATGACACACCCTAATATATATATATATATATATATATATATATATATATATATATATATATATACATATATATATATATATATATATATATATACATATATATATATATATATATACATATATATATATATATATATATATATACATATATATATATATATATATATATATATATATATATATATTTATACATATATATATATATATGTTTGTATATTTATATTTATATATATATATATATATATACATATATATATACATATATATATACACACACACATATATATATATATTTATACATACATATATATATGTGTGTGTGTGTATATATATATATATATTTTTTTTTTCTCTGCTCTTGTGCTTGTTTACTCCCGCCAAGGCCTATATATATATATATATATATATATATATATATATATATATATATATATAAATATATATATAGGCCTTGGCAGGAGTAAACAAGCACAAGAGCAGAGAAAAGCTCTCCTAAAACAAGCTGCAACAATGCAAGCTGCTCCTCTAAACAGCTTCTTACAAGAGCTTTTGGTTTTTGCATGAGCTATCTGTTTATTCATTAAAAAAATTGCTTATTAAATACAAAATTTGGTTTCATACTTGTTACAAGCATTTATTTGTAATGTTAATATTACAAGAATATATACATATCAACAGTCATTTATTGCGCTGTGAAAAATTCTTCAGACGAGGGTTATCTTTGGGTTTTCACACAAGCTATCCATTTATTTATTAACAACATTTATTTAATAAAAAATTTGACAAAGAGCTATAAAAGTTTTTATTGCTTAAAATAAATGTTATATATTTTCATATTGTAATAAAATGCAGGCATTTTAAGAATTATTATAACAATTAAAAATTTTACAATAAAAGTGAATAATATATTAAAGCAATTAATATACAAAATATATAATTCATTACATAAAATAAAAATTATTATGCAATAATTTAGAGTGTAATAATTTTATATTTATCAGTTAGTCCAATCTAATCAAAAACATTTGCATTTCAATGGGCACTTAATTTTAATTTTTTTTTTTTTTTGCAACAACTGTGCCTTTTAAAAAGCATTGCAATTAATTATGCAAATAACTTTTATTTTTTATAAAAATTACTTTGAGTTTTTCATTTTAGTTAGAATAATAATTAGACTTTTGAGAGAAAAAATGATACTTTTGTGAGACCTGTAAATTGCTCCCGTAAACCATTTTAGGGGAGTGTGGGCGAGAGCTGTGGGAATATTACAACATTACAGTGGGAAGTGAGAGCTAAAGCTCTTGCTTCCCGCCGAGGCCTATATATATATATATATATATATATATATATATATATATATATATATATATATATATATACATACATACATACATACATACATACATACATACATACATACATACATACATACATACATACATACATACATATATACATATATTAATTGACCAGAATGTTTTAAAAACATTCTGAATGTTTTTAACAATATAAACAATGTTTTTATTTTTATTTTTTTTAATAAAATGTTTTTATTTTTATTTTTTTTTACTGTAAATCATGCGCGGAGTGTTGCTACATCGACTATCTTATAGCCTGACTCGCAAGGGAGTGCTGCTACATCGACTGACAAATAGCCTGACCCGCAAGGGAGTGCTGCTACATCTACTATCTTTTAGCCTGACCCGCAAGGGAGTGTTGCTACATCGACTGAGGGTTTGGTTGGGGCAGGCAGTCTATCAATTAATAAAAAAAATAATTCCGGTCATGTATATATATATATAAGTATATATATATATATATATATATATATATATATATATATATATATATATATATATATATATATATATATATATATATATATATATATATATATATATATATATATATATATATATATATATATATATATATATATATTCTATACATCAACTGAGGGTTAATGTATAGAATTTATACATCAACCCTCATTTTTTTCAATTATAAACATTTTTGGCCTACTATTTATTAAAAAAGAAATTTTTTAAAAGACCTGTTATGAAAAAATATTTTTTTGTTTGTTTTTAAACGAGTAAAACATTAGATATAAACCTTTTTTTAAAATAATTTTCTACATTCACTGTCACATGATATGAAACATGTACGGTAGCTATTGCTTCTGACTCACTATCTCTGCATAGTGGTTTGAATAATGAACTGTCTTCAACAATGCACCTAAAGTATTAAAAAAATTTATTAAATAAATGTAACAAAACTAAAGTTTCAAAAAAAGTTTCTTGAATATATATATACTAAGCTAGAAATTCATACAAATCTATAATCTACTTAAAAAACTTGATTGAAGTTTATGAACTTCTCAATTTTTTTTTCAAAAAAATTTCAAGAAGTAAAAAATAAAAATGTCGTCTATAAAGTATTTGAATTTATATGCCTAAAAACTTATTTATAAAAACCAATTAACATTATTTACTAATGAATTAACATAAACTGAAATGTTGGTTTGTGTCAACTATGTTTTTTGAAAATTATTTGGTAATCCAAGCAAATTCTAAAGATTTTTCAAATGTTAAACTTGATTCTAAAACTTTTTTTAAAATTCTGGACATTTCAACCAGTTCAACAATATACTAGGAAATTACTTATTATATAAATATGAATTAAAAATAAACTCAAAAAAAAAAAAAAATCAAAATATCATCATCCTGATTGCAAAAACAAAGTCTGTTTTTTTCTATTTTCAATTATTCATTTTTAATTGTTGTTATGCCCTTACCTTAACACTATAATTCTCTATCCAATTGATTAAACCCTTACCTTAACACTATCAAATTAAATTAAAACCTTGAATAAGCTAATACTATCAATTTAAAATAAATTTTTTTTTTGATAAAACAATAATTTTGTCATTACAAATTTTGATTTTGTAATGACAAAATTATCATGCTCAAATTTACAGCAATACACCTGTGCAGGGTAAAATTGCTGCTTTCACAACAAACATACAACCAATTGATAATATTGTCTATTTCTTATATAGTAATTGATGAAAGAAAAATCAGCCTAATTTTAATGATTTCATTTTTAACTGTTTTGCAATCAAATTGCTCTATCTTTCCATAAAAAAAAATTAATAGTTACCATTTTGATGGTACATCAATATGTATTATATGTTTCTCCACATCCATATAAACGATTTTTTCGTCATTCAAATTTATTAATGGTTTTACTTGAACCTATTTTAAAACGATAAGAAACTTAGAAAAAACATGAACATAATTTCTATATTTAAAACAACAACAACAAAAAAACTATAATATCAAAATGAAGTTTAGATAACATTTAATTATTTAAACAGTGAGAAATCATTCAAACATTGCTGTTACAAAATCATTAGAGCATTGTTGTTAAGAAATCATTCAAACATTTTCGTTGCAAAACCATTAAAATATTGTTGAGTGAAAAATATTTGAATAAATCAATACTTTTGTCATAAAGCAATTGTTATTTTATTTCAAAACTAATACTAAAATATTTTTATTGTAAAAAAAAAACTAAAAAAAAAAAACATTTGAATGAAATTTGAAAGAAATATTTGAAAGAAATTTGAAAGAAACTCACAAGATTACATTTCCCAAAAGCCATCATAACAGCAGTTCTAGAAGAAGCACTTGACACTGGTATACTAGACAAAGTAAGAATATGGAGGCAAAATGTATCAACTTGTTCTTTTGTTGCTTCAATTGCTGCAGATTTAATAGCAATTAAGACAGCATCTTTAACTGCACGCTAAAAAAATTAAAAGTTAAATTTAGTAAACAAAGAATTTAAACACACTGCTAATAAAACATTAAAAACGGTTCCTTTAAAAAATCAAGCCTATTAAACATAGTTATTAAACTTTAATGATTCAACCACAATTTTTACAAACTGACAAATATAATTTACAGAGTAAAAAATATTTTTTTATTAGAATTAGAAAAAATTTAACAATGATGTCATTATTCAGTTAGATTCTATTTTATGCATTTTTATTATCCCGTGACAATTAGTTTTAGCAGTAACACCAATTAGTAGTGACATCATTGACAATAGTTTCAGCAGTGACATCAATGATAACAGTTATAGCAGTGACATCAATGACAGTTTAATAATAATAATCAGAGTTTATCTTATCTTAATATAATAATCTATAAAAATCTACGAGGTATATATAAGTCAACCTAGAATGTTTTCATAATCATCAAAGCAATAGAAAAAAGTTTTTCAAATACATTTAAAGAACATACTTTGTAAAAATTACAAAAACTTTTTAAAATCTAATAATTGACATTAACAAAAAAACTCCTTGTAATGCCCCAACTTGGGTGTAAATCTTTTTTTTTTTTATATATTTTATGTTAATTCACCTACCCAAGTTCGAGAAGGCCACTATAGTCAAGGACACTATTTTAACTGTAGTTACAACCCTCTCTCAACTATATAACTAAGATACATGAATCTAGACAAACAAGGCTGGTGCGTGGAAAAACAAGTTGAGCATGGTATTTTAGAGACATGGTAGGGATCAAACTCGGAACTTCTTGCTTATGAAGCAAGCGCTTTACCATTACACCACTACACAACAATCAGTTTATAAAGAATCTAAAAATTTTTTTCATCTAGTTTTTTCCTTGAACATCAGTTCTTTGGAATTTGCTCCCTTTTCTTGTTTTCCTGATTCATATAATTTGCAGTCTTTAGAATTGTCTGTTAATTGTTACCTTGCTTTATAAACTTCTTTTCTCTTTTCTCCTATAGTAACTTCCAAGGAACCACTAATAGTGGTTCCTTGCAGCCTTCTCAGAAGTGAAAAAGTTTCATGCTTGTGTATATAACAATACAGTTCATGCTTGTGTATATAATGATACAGTTCATGCTTGTGTATATAACGATACATTTCATGCTTGTGTATATAAAGATACAGTTCATGCTTGTGTAAAAAATTAAGATAAGTCATCATGACTTCATTTATATAAATTAATGGCAGGGTTGGGGTCAGATATCTCCTCTGTGAAAGAAATAATTTAAAATGTCGAAAAAAAATCAGTTTCTAAAATTACAGTGCCTAATCATTAAAGATAATTTTAGAAGAAGTTGTATAATGTATAAAAAACCAATCAAACCACAAAGGGTGTTGCGTTATTTTTGTGTCAAATGTGATGTTGTATTATGTGTTGTGCTTTGCCTTAAGAAGTATTAAACTGCATTATGGTATTGATTTTTACGCTGCATTACAATATTGATTTTAGGCAGGTTATAAATTCAGCAATTTATAATAAATTTAGTTATGTTTTTTATGTAATTATTTTTTGATTACTTTTATTTGCTCTACTTAATACTTGTAATTTTGAAAAATTATTCCAATGCTGGTGCTATTGTGCACCAAAATTAGGTGACAGTTAAGGGGTTAATAATATAATATTTGTTAAACTGAGTGTTTTAGTAAACTAAAATATTTTGGCGAATTACATTTCCTTATGACAATGTGATGTGAGTTTATAATTGCCTACTAGAACAAATCCAATAATATTCAAAATAAAAAGTGCATTAAAAAGATAAAGTGCATAAATGCATTTTGGTTAAAAACAAAAACCCATCATTGGAAAAACCAAAACTTGATTTAGGATCGTAAAAGCAAAAGAGAAAAACAAAATAAAAAATAAAAATCAGCCTTTAAAAACTTTGAAAAGAACTTCTTATCATCTTTTAATTGTTTTAATTTTAATAAATATTGTTTTTATTTTCAAAACATTACTAATAATAGACATGATTCCATACCAAAAATTATCTTTATACATAAGGGTTTTTTTTTTTTCATTACACCATACATTGTTATAACCACCCTGTCAGTACATAAACTTTCACCATTTGTTCAATAATAGGGCGCTAACCTAATGCAGGCCACAGGATTAAGCACTTAGTCAGCCGATTTTGTAGAATGTGAAATAGCAATAGCCAACCGTAAGAGTCATTGGGTACTCTGGTACCTGTCTAATGCATAATCATGTGAGTATTGGATGCCCTCATTAATGCAACATAACATAATATATTGTCATTATATAACATAAATTGTTATATTGCGATTTATGATTCTAAAGTTAAAAAATGAATTAAATCAGTATTAAACATATAAAATGATGGTTACCTGTTTAATGAGTAGCATTATTAAACTTGTTTAATAATGCTACCCGCGTAGTAACCAATGTGCAGGTACCCGGATACCTGGGAGCCCATCAACAGCCTTAGCTAAGACTGATGAAAAAATAAGCCAAATTCAAAACAAATGTTCCCTTGGTTATTCACTGGGGCAGAAAACTGATGCAAAAATTGGCAACTAATCTCACATTGTTAAACTCCTAATCATATTCTGTGGTTCATATTTTTACAAGTTGAAATTTGTAAAATGTAAATTATAAAGTAAGAAACAAAAACTTGTCAAAACATATAAAATAAAAACCATCAACATATATGAGGAGTCTGACTATATTTATTTAATCTTAAAAACCACAAAAGTAGAACTTTAAAGAATAAGTTTTTATTTTAATATTGTTATATTTTTTTACTTTATTTTACTTATTATATTTTATATTTTTTATATTTTTGCATTTAGGTGTTTAAGTTGTTAAAGTATATATATATATATATATATATATATATATATATATATATATATATATATATATATATATATAATAAATAAATATATATATATATATATATATATATAAATAAAACTTATATATATATATATATATATATATATATATATATATATATATATATATATATATATATATATATATATATATATGTTTTAAAAATTTGTATACATTTTCAAAACACGCTGAAAAATCATCTAGACTTAACTATGAAGAAACTTGAAAAAAAATTTATCATAAAAGAAGCAAATAAATCTTCGTAAAAAAAAAAAAATAACTTAACTAAAAACTAAAACAAAAAAAACTAAAATTTAACTAAAATAAATAATAAACTATAACGATTATCGATTATCTAAATTACGTTGGGAATAAATAACTTTTATATATAAATATCATTTATCTTAACAAATGTTTTTATAATATAATATTATTGGAAACCCTTTTTAAATAAAGTAAAATCTAAAAAGACTCGAAATCACACTCCTTCCTGGCCAAGCCTGTTTATATATACTCTTTTATGACTATGAGTTATGCTTTATTATTATACAATTATTATTAATACAAAACAGCCCTAAATATCAATATATATATATATATATATATATATATATATATATATATATATATATATATATATATATATATATATATATATATGTATGTATGTATGCATATATGTATGTATATATGTATATATATATGTATATATTTATATATATATTATCAATATATATATATATTGATAGTATATATATATATATATATATAAATATATATATATATATATATAAACAACTTTAAAAAGTATTTTACACAATAGAGTGCTCAATGTTCTTAAAAGAACAGAGCAACTATATATTAGTAGAAAATCACTTAACTAAATTTTTTTCCATTTGACACTGTGTTTCATCAACAAAGATTCATCAGAAAAATTTCTGATGAATCTTTTTTGATGAAACACAGTGTTAAATGGAAAAAAATTTAGTTAAGTGATTTTCTACTAATATATATATATATATATATATATATATATATATATATATATATATATATATATATATATATATATATACATATATATATATATATATATATATATATATATATATATATATGTATATATATATATATATATATATATATATATATATATATATATATATATGTATATATATATATATTTTTTTTTGTTATTTACCTCCTCAAGGCCATGAAGGTCACTACAGATGAGGAGGCTACTCAATAGTGGTTATAACCCTCTCTCAACTCTATAACTCCGAAAGACGAACCTCGACGAACAAGGCCGCTGCCCGGAGAAACAAGTTGAGCGCGGTACTACCAGGGACGTTGTGGGGATCGAACTCGGAACCTCTCGCTTCTGAAGCGAGCGCTTTACCACTACACCACTAACGCATATATATATATACGTAGTTGAGACTAATTCTGTTTTCTCCACAAATTGAACACTTTTAATTTTTTTTCTATTTATAATTAACTAAATATACCAATTTAAAATTTTTTTAAATTATATTAGAAGATAATAAAAAAATAAGTAGATTTAATAAATGCTTCACTGCCATTTTTGTTAAATTAGAACAAAAAATAAAGGTGAGGCTAACTCTATTTTCTCTGCTGTATGTATGTAGGCATATGTGTGTATATAAAAGTGAAAATGTTTGTTTTTAGGTTGTCATTTTTTACATAAATAAATTTTTTTTTTCTGCCTACATAGTTTTTGACGTTTGACATTGTAGTGGTTTCGTTTACTGTTTTTGTCGTTGTTGCTATATTTTATTCAAAACCTGGTTTTTTGATTGGTTAACAACATTCGATCTAGATATCTATGAGAGCGTTAAACTTTGTATGGTTTTGTTGTTTTTATAATTCATATATATTTCAAGTACCAATTTTAGTGACGTAATTATAAGTTTTATCTAACATCAATTATCGAATTGATAGTGTAGTTGAGTATTTTGTGGTTTTCTAATGGAATAATTTTATATTATTATTTATATTTCAGTCTGTTGTTTTTTGTGATTTTTGTTAAAAATTTTTATTTATATTTTATTCTATACATTCATTTTATATAATTCACATCTCTCACTACCCATATTATTTCTTCAAAAATATTAGTGCTTTACAAAGTTGGGTGAAGTTAGGGTTTTGGCTGTTTGTAATGAAGTCCTTTTTTACTGTAGTATGGAGAAGGCGTAAATCCCGGTGTAAAGCATAAATGGCGATGATGTTTATCTGACAGGATAAACTAGGTATTGACTGCACTATTTGTGTTCAGAGAGTAGTAATATTCAAGTTATAAGAATCATTTTAAAATTAATTTTGAATATTAAAATTGTTTTGTTTACTTTTAGTAGTGTTCAATGTGGATTTCAAGAATGAGATATAGGTATAATTTCAATTTCACTTTATGGATATTTTTTATAAAAAAGCTAATAACCAAATTTAGTAAGGATATTTAACATACAAAATAAATTTGACATGAAACTCTAGTGTGCAAAGTAAACAGGGAGGGAGGTCATAATAAATAAGGTGAAGTGAGAAAAATTTTTTAAAAATATGAATTTGGGTAGATTAGAAAAAATTCACAATTGATAAATTGGCGTTTCTTTGGCACCTGACAATAGTTGTGCATGAAAGGGGATGTGGTTGTGAGACTGCTTAGGGGATGGGGCAGAAATTTACACAAAAAAATTTCACCAAAGGAGAAATAAATCTTAGATCCGCCCCTGTATCTATGCATTTATATATTTGTTTTAAAGTACGTTAAACATTTATATTAATGAAAATTTATGTTTACTTATGTGTCCTGTTTTGTTTTAGGTATACTTTAACAATAATATTACTGTTGACTATGATTGTGAATAAGCTTTTTCTTCTTAAAGTAAATCTTTGTTTATTCTGAACATCTGTTCATTTTTCCTTGATTTTGTTAGTTATCCTGCCTTATCCTCCTAATCCTTGTTAGTTTTTTCAATAGAAATGTTTCGTAATTCTCTGTGGGCTTTCATTGCTCAGTCTAGTTCAAGCACCGCAGATTACCTGCATCAAATATAACAAAAATGTTTAAGGCAAGCCGATTAGTATAGAAAACAAGCAGCAATACTATGCTTTAAGAAGAATATGCTGTTAGAAAAATTGCAGAAAAATTAAATATGACGAAACCAAAGTTTAGTTACACAATTTGTTGATATGAAAAAACTGAAAGACTGCAAGACAGAAATTGACCAAGTCATTTTTGTATAACAACAAATACTGATGACCAATGAATTAAAGTCATCAGTTAACGCAATCAATTGTTAACTGCTCCAGAAATATAGTTATTTTTAACCTGGTCTAGTAAAAAAAGTGTCTGTTAGTACAATCAAATGACGACTACAAGAAGCAACTTTGCATGATCTTGTTACTGTTTAAAAATCATATTTGCAACTAGGTAATAGACAAAAGAGATTGCAATGAGCAAAATTCCACAAAAATTGGACAATGGATGATTGGAAACAAGTACTCCAGACAGATGAATCAAAATATGAAGTTTTCGGCAATAAGAGAAGAGTTTTTGTTAGAAGATCTGATGTAAAAAATGTCAAGTTAATGTCTCGTTCCAACAATAAAGCATGGTGGGGGCTTTGTAATAGTTTAAGGTTGTTTTTTTCTGGATGGAGTGGGAGATTTGCATAAAATTGTTGGCTTTATGAGAAAAGAACATTACAGAGATAATTTGCAAACTTTGATTTGATTAATCAACAAAATTTTATTCTGATGCACTAAAATAACACTAAACATACTTCATTACTATGTAAAAATTATGCAGAATTAAAAAAGAATGAAAATTTGTTTTGTGTTATGATGTAGCTACCTCAAAGTCCAGACCTCAACCCTATTGAGTTATTATGGGATGAACTGAATAGAAAAGTATGAATTGAATGTCCAACATCAAAAACCCAATTATGGAACATTCTAGAAAAAGAAAGGAATACTATTCACATAACAACAAAAAATTAATTAAAAGAATGCCAAGAGTAGTAATGGCAGTGATGAAAGTAAAATGTGTGTTTTATATATATATATATATATATATATATATATATATATATATATATATATATATATATATATATATATATATATATATATATATATATATATACATACATATCACTTTACTTAACTCTGGATGTAAGTAATACCTTAACAAAGATTTATAAACATTTACTGCAATTTATAATTGACTAATTACTGCTATATATAATTACTATTATTACAATTTATCATGTAAACAAACAAGTCTTGTATAAGACTTGTATAATGTTTAAACATTGTATTATAGTGTTAAACTGAATATTATTACTATATATATTGAACTTTAAGTATTTAATTAAATGTATAGAATTATTAAAAAAAAATTATTAAATATAATTATTAAATTAAATGTATAGAATTATATAATTAAAATCATAACTATGTTAAAAATAAAAATAAGAATAGTTAAAAGACATTTAATAAATTTTACATCAAAATTATCTACTATAACATAAAAATTATGTCCACAAAATAATACCATTTTTAATGTTGTATTTTCAAAAGCTTTGCCAGGATTAGCTTTATCATAATAATGAGCATTCAAACAAAGTGTCATTCTTGGTAACTCCCTTTGTAATGTAACCTCAATCTCTTCTTTCACAGTTGGCATTCTAAGTGATGAAGCAGCTACAATATCAGTTGGACTACAGCAATCCTATTTAAAAAAAAAACATTTTATAGTAAATGTAATAAAGTCAATGCATACAAACACACACACACACACACACACACACACACACACACACACACACACACACACACACACACACACACACACACACACACACAATAATAGAAAAATTGTAATGGGTCAAACTGCCTGATAGATTTAACAAATTATAATAGACTTAGCAGTTTTTAATTTTTAAAATCTATTAATATTATAGTAAACTTTAGCATAAATTATATGGTAAAAAATAAAACAAAGTTTCCTAACATAAAAATCCCATATAACATAAATATGTAACAACCTAAATAACTACTTATGTTAATGTTTTATTTTTAAGTTTTAATATCAATAAATTGAAAAAAGTTGAATTGTGTTGTAATGGATTAAAATTGATTGAAATTGAAAAATGTGAAAATTAAAAAAAAATCAAAATAAATCTAAAATAAAAAAAATTGCTGAAGCTTTGAAACTTTTTTTTTTTAATTTAAAACAATATTGAAATTACACTTAACTACAATCTTTTTTGCTATGAAATAATTTTAAACAATAAGTAATATTTTTAAACAATAAGAAATAATAGATTTTCTTTGTAATATTCTTCACTTATGGATATAAATGTTTGTATGTTCATGTTCGTTGGGTAAAAATGTTTGCAAAATCATATTCATGGTTCATTCATGGATTAATATATATATTATATTTGGTCTATATTTATATTCAAAATTATGCAGTTCATCAACATTTGTATTTTGGTGTGCATTAACGTTTATGTTTTGGTGTTCATTAAACATTTATTTTGGTGTTCATCAACGCTTGAGTTTTGATGTTCATCAACATTTGTGTTCTTGTGTTCAGCAACGTTTGTGTTTTGGTGTTCATCAAGGCTTGTGTATTGGTGTTCATCAAGGCTTGTGTTTTGGTGTTAAAGGGTTGAGAGAGAGAACTGGTTTTGAATTGGAGGGTACAACAATTTAAAAAAAAAGAAGAGAGAAACCTACTTGATTGTAGTGCCTGTAGTATTCTTTTATAATAAAAATGTAAAAACATTTAGTATAATAATTATCTAGTAGACATGATCAAAGTTACTTGCTTATCATAATCAAAATTTTTTAGCAAACTTACTAAATTGTTAGCAAACTGCCCTCGCAAAAGTTGATTAGACATTTTCCTGATCATTTTCATTAAAAAAAGTTAATACTTGCAGATGTTGTTTCCAACAGGTTTGGTTTAACAACAGTTCAGAGTAAAAATATATAACCATATATAATTATACAAACATTGATTATATAAACATATTTTAATTGAACATTTAAAAAAAAATTGTTCAAATATTTACTATAGATTGCTGGCCCTACATTATAACGTAAGTATTCTGCATGAGCTATATGCCTTTTTGAACTAAAATATTTTATAGTTCTATGGCTGTACTTTTAGTGATTAAGCCTTTATTAAAATGTTTATAATAATTAAAAAATAAATAAATTAATGAAAAAATAATAATGCCTTTTATATGCTTTTATAGATTGATTGTATTTTATATTTTATTATATTTTATGTTAATCATATATTATGTAGATTATATGTTAGCCTTTGCTAAATGTGATAAATGTGAATGAGTGAAAAAATTTGTTGGGAAAATTTTGATCTTGATATTTTAATTCTATCCTTTTCTTTTAATACTTTTTTTTAACTTCATCAATTGCTTAATAAAAAAACTTCATCAATTGCTTAATAAAAAAACTTCATCAATTGTTTAATAAAAAACTTCATCAATTGCTTAATAAAAAACTTCATCAATTGCTTAATAAAAAACTTCATCAATTGCTTAATAAAAAACTTCATCAATTGCTTAATAAAAAACTTCATCAATTGCTTAATAAAAAAACTTCATCAATTGCTTAATAAAAAAACTTCATCAATTGCTTAATAAAAAAACTTCATCAATTGCTTAATAAAAAAACTTCATCAATTGCTTAATAAATAAACTTCATCAATTGCTTAATAAAAAACTTCATCAATTGCTTAATAAAAAAACTTCATCAATTACTTAATAAAAAACTTCATCAATTGCTTAATAAAAAAACTTCATCAATTGCTTAATAAAAAAACTTCATCAATTGCTTAATAAAAAAACTTCATCAATTGCTTTATAAAAAACTTCATCAATTGCTTAATAAAAAAACTTCAACAATTGCTTAATAAAAAAACTTCATCAATTGCTTAATAAAAAAACTACATCAATTGCTTAATAAAAAACTTCGTCAATTGCTTAATAAAAAAATAATTTAAAAGAATTACTCTTTTTTCATTAAATTCTTATTTTATTAAATAAACTTTGAAAAGTAATATTTACATAATAATAAAACAAAACAATGATAATAAATATAAAGGCGATGTAATTTATACAATTTATTTATTATTTAAAAAAAAATTAAAATATTTTTGTGATAATGGCAATAAAGCACTTCCTTTATAAGTGATAAGTCCATCATATTTCTGGTAGTAACTTTATAAGTGAGAGCTATGGTCCATCATACTTCTAGTAAAAACTTGCTTAACTTGTTTCTTTAGGCAGCTGCTTTGTTCATCAAGGTTTTTGTTTCAGAATTAAATGATTTTTTTAACACAAACAAAACTGAACTGTTTAATGCCAATAATCATCACAATATTGTTGATATTCATTTATTGAAAAATAATCATTACAATATTGTTGATATTTATTTATTGAGAAATAGCAACTCATCTATACTTACTCAGTCCTCTACTTTGTGTCTTTTTGGATTATCTTTCACTACTGACCTCTTGCGGAAACCATATACACAGACCATTGCAAACCTAGCATATTCTGAGGTTGCCTGCCCTAATTGCTAAGCTTGAGCCTGTATCCCATTGTCATAAGGTAGCATCTCTACCTCATCTCTCTCCAAACACTACCACAGATGCTGCTTAAACAAGCTATTTAACAAAATATAACAAGTATATAACCAGTTTCATCAACCAAAACTCAATCTCACAAGACTTTCAGTTAAGTTTTTTTCATCATCTTTATACTGAAACTGTTCTTTCATGCCCAAATAAATATTATTCTAGCTTTATTCCTTGAATTTGAGTGCTTTGGAATTAGCTCTTATCTTTTTTTCTGATCGAAATTATAGAATTTACAGAATTGATAGAATTTACTTGTTTACTGTTAACTCCAAACTTAATTAGTTGTTGCTTGCAATCTTGTTGGAAATAAACTTTTAAAAACATTGTTGAGAGAAAATTGTAAAAAAAATAAAGTTGTAACAAGAATTAAAAACTTTATACAATAAAGCTCAATTAATACAAATTTAGCTTGACAAAAAAGTGCTCTGATGACACAAAAATAAAGTTGACTGTAGGAAACATTTTCTCGTAACAAGATTGCTTGACAATGACTATAATTCAGGTCCTGTAAATATTTGTCATAACACAAAAGGTTATTTCGACAGCATGGAATGAACTATCATATTTGAAACAAATGAAGTTCATGAGATGAAAAAATTTAGAAGTTAATAAAAATAAAATAATTGCTACAAAAAACTCAAAATATTTGAAAATTTATTATCATTGTTATTATTATCATTATTGTTATTATTGTTATTATTATTATTATTATTATTATTGTTATTATTATTATTATTATTATTATTATTATTATTATTATTATTATTATTATTATTGTTATTATTATTATTACAATAGCTGTAAACATAAGATTCGGCTGGAAAAACACTTCACTATAAACAACCAGCTAAAAACTTACTCCAATTTTTTTTTTTTCACCAGTAATTTTGTCTACTTTTAATAGAGTACACAGTAGAATAAAAAATTGCATGCTCAGCATGTAACTTTTAATTCTACTGTGCACTTGGTATTCTACTGCCTTGGCTTTAGGGAAGTGAATTTGTAAAAAATAAATCTGATTTTATAATCTCTTTGTTTCTTTACTTTTTAAGCATTTTTAGGCAAACAATAAGACAATTTTTGAACAATGTTAATACAATGTAAGCAATGTGATTAAACTTAACAATTATTAATAAAATCATGTAAAAATTTTTCTTAAAAAAATACCTGAAGCACTTTATTCAATTCTTCAGAATCAATGGAAAATGAAACAGGAATTTCAACTTCGCAAACACCATGTTTAAACAATCTGTCAACATATTGCTAGTAAAACAAACATTTATATATTTATCTAAAAACTAAATAAAAGCAAAAGTAGGCTAAAAAGTAGTAATTTCTAACACAATAAAACAGCAAAAGTCTGCCTTAACTATCCTTTTTATTTAAAAATTTACATCAATACCTGAAAAAAACCAGTTCAAAATTTTGATATTATTACTTCCCCCAAGCCTTTCAAATATAGTCATTTTTGGACCATATTTTTTTAATTAAAAGGAGTCTTGGGGAGGCACAATAGTGGTTCTGACCGCATGAATGAAAATAACCTGTTTGAAAAAACAAAAAATTCTGGTTTTTCGAGGCTAATTTTTTTCTTAAGTTAGTTTTAGCACTAATGTCCCACATTTAAAGGGGTAGTCAATTGAAATTCAAAAATTTCCGCAAAAGCAAGTACCCTAATATATATACACATATATATATATGGTTCTTTTTTTGAAATATATCCATACATTTTGATCTGATTTAATTTAAAACAGAAGATTGAAAGCCCAATACCCAAATATTTGAGGGCTACCATTTTAGAGTTGGGTTGTTTAATTTAAGGCTCAAATAATAGTAATATTCTTTAAAAAAGCCATCATTCGTTACCAATATGAAAGTAAAAATGAAGTTTGCTGCATAACTGAAAATGACCTGTTTAAATAACAAAAAATCTTGATTTTACAAGAATACAAACTTTTCTACCAGTGAGATGTAGGTCACATATTTCTTCAACTTTTTTTTTTGATATTGAAAAAGTTTTTAGTATATATGAAAAATTTAATTGGATTTGATATCAGGATTTATTAACTCTTTTGATTGGAAAATTGGTTAGATTTAGTCAAAAATTGCAAAAAATGTAACTTCAAAGAACCAACAAACAAAAATAAAAAATATGACAATGTATATATATGTATGACAGTCTGTCAATGACAGACTGTCATACATATATCACCTCTTCACCATTCATTACCCAATTCCTAATCCTGACCAACCCTAAAGTTTTCACAAATATATATAATACAAGACCTGACCAAGAAAAATCAGACCTTACTTTTAGGTTAAATAATATTTTGTTGATATTGATATTCTATGTAGAGCTTTCTCATCAAAAAAACAGTAACGATGAGTTTTAACTCATCTGGATTAGGTAAGCCTAGCTTATTCTGATTACTAGTTATAAATAAGTTTTAAATAAGCAATAAAAAGAATGCTATTGATAAAATTTAAGAAAATAATTTAAATATTCTTCAGGTTATGATAGCAGTTTTGTCTCTTTTAAAAGCTGCTGTTAAACCACTAATATCTTAAGCCTGGCTTATTTAGGTTACTAGTTATAAATAAGTTTTAAATAAGCAATAAAAAGAATGCTATTGATAAAATTCAAGAAAATAATTTTAAATATTCTTCAGGGTTAAACCACTAATATCTTTTATTTTTAGGTTTTATTTATTATCAAAACAAACTATAACCTTAGTTTTTTTTAATGTCAAAACAAACTAAAATTTTGTTTTTTTCTATCATCAAAACAATAATCTTGGTTTTATCATTAAAAATAGTGTCTAAAATAAAAAATAATATGGAAGTAATATGAATAAAATAATAAACAACATGAACTTATTCAAACATTTTTATTAAATGGCCGACTTAAGTTAGTATATATAAAAAATGTAAAAATTAAAGAAAAATATAAAAAAAGCCAAAAGAAGCTTCAATATTTAAATCTTAAACTTACCTGAATAAGAGTGCTGATTCTAAAATTAAGCTTTTTTCTACATGATTCTGATAAATCTTCTCCATGCTGCCATGATAATATCTGAGCAATTTCTTCGTTTGTTAAACCAAAACCTTGTCTTAATGGTTTGTTAGCCTAATAGAAAATAAGAAAACAATTTAACATATAACAGATTTAAAAAATCACATAAAAATATTTATTAGCTTAAAAATGATTAGTTCACCCCAACTCTCCAACTCTTTTAATTCTTTGCTCCTAATCCCTCTTCTGATCCAACAGCTGATCCAAAGGTATCTTCAAGATAACAAAACTTAGGAATATCTCTATTTTTGCGCCACTATTTGGTTACCTTTCTTGAATTTTTTTATTCAACAAAAGTATATTTTCTGCACTTAAAATCAACAATATTATAAGCACATCGCATATCACTACATCTTTTGTAAAGGCTTACAAACTATTTCGTAACCTAAACTATTGTTTATAACTAATTACTTAAAAATTGCCTTAAAACTGTAGAGTTTGCTCAACATAATTCCTACACGCTTTACATGATTAATATTTTATTCTCTCTATCATTTTATTTTTACTCTTTCTTAACTTTATAATGAAATTCATTATAAAGTAATTCTCTTGTAATTTTAATTCTTTCCAAAACTGAAATCTTAGCAGTAATTCTTCTTTTGTTTCTGCATTCAAGCATAGATCATCTGCATAAAATAACTACCATAATAAATCTATAGTAAACTCTTTAGAGAGACTTTCCAAAGCAATAATGAAAAGCAAAGAATTAATCACTGAACTGATGAATAAATAACTTTAAAACTATCATTTTCTTCATCTTTTATTTTGAATGCTGATATGGCATATTTATAAATAACCATTATAACTGTTACCACCAGCAGTAGCTGTTACCAGACTTTTCATCAACATCTAAATGCCTCAAACTTCTTTTCTTAGTACTTCATTAAAAGGATTTTTAAGGTCAACTAATGTCAAAAACAGATCTTCTTTGAACTTGCCTCGCAATAAAACTTCCTGATGCAAAACCATGCATATTAATAATAAATAATATGCATGATTTTGCATCAGAAATGCATACTATTGATAAATTCACTTCTTTGTTAAAAAAAAAATTTTAATTTTTATTACCTAATCAAGGAACTCAAGTTAGGGTTTATATTTTGATCCTGCTACTAGTAACATGTAGTTTAGTACAACCTGCTTCATGCCCTGTTTTTTTTTTTTTTCAACTTACTTCCAATAAGGCTGCAAGCAATCACTTTTAAGTTTGGAGTTACTAGAAAATAAAGAACAGTGTTAAATAGCAAGGAATTGGTTGACAGAAGACTTTAGAAGTCTTTCAAAGAGTGTTTGAGTTTGAGTTTCAAAGCATTTAAGTGAGGGGAAAAGATTTAGATAAATAAAAGTTTTTAGAGCATAAAGAGACAGACACAGTAAAAGGATGTTACTTTGCTGAATGACAAGTTAAGTGAGAATGAGTTTTGGTTGACAAAACTAGAGATGATAGCTTGTTTGAGCAGTGACCATGATAGTATTTGTAGAAAAGAGAAAGTGATATTTTTCTTAAGACAATGAGAGACTGGGTCAAGCTTAGCAGATAGAGCAGATCCAACTAGGTTTACAATGTGACAGTTTTTGTACAGGAACGAATAAGAGATTTGCAGAGGTAAAGAAAAGAATCAGGAGTAAATAATAGCACAATAACAAGAAGCAACCTTGACAGATGTTAACTTTGTAATTAATTATACATGGTTTCCATGAGAGGTCAGCAGTCAATGATAATCCTAAAAGACATAAAGAAGAGGACTCAGTGAGAGGGTTGCCATTCATTATTATAGGAATGTTTACAATATTGCAATAGCTATTTGAGTAAATAACTGAGTTTTGTTAGAGTTAAAATTCACAAGCCACTGCAAGCTCCATGCTTTTTAAAAAAAAAGACCAGATTCAAGATTGGCTGCCTGTTCTAAGCAATCAAAAAGAGAAGACTTTTTATCAAAACAGGAGTGTAAAGTTGAATCATTTTCCAGCAAGCAGGAACACAAGATTCTATAAAATATTTATTAAATACTTTAGAGAAAATTGAAGAGAGCTCTGGAGAACACTTTTGTAAGACAATCACATTAATTAAGCCTGGACCACAAGCTGTAGAAGAGTTTAATTAACAAACGACAATGGAAGCTTGAGTGATTTGTATGTCTAACAATGAGTTAACCTGTTTAACTGAAATGGCAGAAAGAGTATGGCTATAAAATTGAAAATTCAAATTAGAAAAGTTCTTCGCAAATGGTAGAATTTGCTTAAAGAGACAAAGACTAGGTTAAAAAAACATTATTTCAATATTTAGTAGTTAGGTCGAACTAAAATAACAACTGCTTCAGGGATAATGAAATTATCCCTGAAGCAGTTGTTATTTTAGCTATTTAAGGAGATAATGAACACTGAATTTTCCTGACATTGGGATATTTGATGGTAAAATTTAAGGGTAAAAAACTTGGGGTATTTAATATCAAAATTTAAGGGTAAAATATTTTAAAATTTATTGGTAGCCATTAATCTTTGTTACAATGTTTAATAAAAGATAATGAACAATAAGATAATTCCTGACATTACACATGGGTTTTATATGAGACACTTTGGTAGTGGTTCAAACTTTTTTATCTCCTAGAGAGAGTACAACTCAAGTTGCTCAAGTTAATGGTTCTGAGGCTGGTAGTTAAGTTTCCTTTACACTTTGGTAGCTCTCAGCAGGGTTGCATGGTTTTAACCAAATGGTTTAAACCATTGGTTTAAACCAATTAAAAAAATGTTGAATTAAACCAATTTTATATTTTTTTAAAAAGATTTGAACTTACAACAGGAAATTAAAACAGGGTTATGTTCACAAATATAACTAATCTTCAATATAGATATTTTTTTTAAAATCCATGATTTTTGTTTTCGTTTTTTCATAGAATAGAGTCCTCAGTGTTCTTATAGAACAGATCAGTAATAAATTGTATTATCACATATTATCCGTTTTCTTCTACAGGATGTTTCTGCTTCAATAGGTTCATCAAGAAGCATTGCTTCCTGATGAACTTATTTCATCAGGAAGTTTTCTTAACAATTTATATATGTATATATATATATATATATATATATATATATATATATATATATATATATATATATATATATATATATATATATATATATATATAACATAATATAATACATGATGCATCACAATATATATATATATATATATATATATATATATATATATATATATATATATATATAAATATATATATAAATATATATATATATAAATATATATATAATATAATATAATACAATGATGCATCACAATATATATATATATATATATATATATATATATATATATATATATATATGTATATACATATATATATATGTATATATATGTATATATATAAATATATATATATATGTATATATATAAATATATATATATATGTATATATATATATATATATATATATATATATATATATATATATATATATATATATATATATATATATATATAGATTTATACGTTTACCAAAAGTATAAGTAGTTCTAACATAACTTATTATATTTTAACTAAATCATATAACAAATGTGATATGATTTGGTTAAAATATACACGAGTGACTGTTCCAGAAAGAAAGGGTGTAGAGCAGTTAGTAAAGCGTGTAGAAAAGAAATGGAAGCTCAAATTCAAAGGATACATGAACATATAAAAAAGTGCAAGCAATCATAACCCCATGAAATTATGGAGTCAATTGAAGATCAACAACTTCTTGAAGGAAATTAAATTACTGCATTGTCATTTTAAGTTTTATACTTTCCCAAAATTGTAAACATATATATCTAAATTACTATCACGTACAGACTAACTTAGAATAATTCAATAAACTGCAATTTCATTTTAAAGGTAATTCACCATCAACATCACAACAACAAATGAAAAGGTCTCAGCCCAATTTAACATCAGCTGATAAATATTTGAAAATTGATAAGTTTTTTACAAGAACAAGCCTCAAAGAGAAAGATTTATTTGATCTGCAACTTCGAAGACTTATATACAGTACAAACTCTAGCTTCAGAACAGTTAAACAAAGAATTTAAAAAATTTATTAATATGCTTCATCCAGGATACACTCTACCTAATAGAACTCAAATTGGAGGAGAAATATTATATAGGGTTTACACAGAAGAAATTAAAAAATGTAATGTATTGAATGGGAAAATTGTAGCCATGTCTTTAGATAGCTGGAGTAATGTACATAATGAACCTATAGTTTGTATCTCTGTAATTACAGATAAAATTACCATTTTAGTAGAAACAATCAACACTTCTGGTCATTCATATACTGGTGAATATCTTACACAATTAGCAAGAGAAGCAATAGAAACAATTCTGTAAGACATAAATTTGGATGTCTAGTAAGCTTTGTGACTGACAATGCAGCCAATATGAAATCAATAAGACAAGTACTGTCATCTGAAAGAGATATTATTGTAACTTATGGGTGTGCTGCTCATATGCTGAATCTTTAGCAAATGATCTTAATATTGAGAATGTGAGCAAGCATGTTACACAAATAATAAAATTGCCACTTCCTATTGAAACTCGCTGGAATTCTGTACATGATTCAATTGAAAATTGAATCATGTACAGAATTCCATTTCATAATGTTTGAAAAAAGTAAAGACTTGGATCCCATGATTGGTAAAAAAGTAAGTGATGAACAGATAAAGCGAAACACAGAAGATTTATTAAAAATATTAAAACCAATTGCAGTAGCTCTAGATAAGTTGCAAAGAGATCAAACAAAAATAAGTGATACTATTGAAATTTTTAAAGATTTGTTGAACAGTTTATCATTTATATCAAATGAACAAAAAAAAAAAAATTGAATCTTCAGACTGTCAGTGATGCTCATTTCCTGGCAAACACACTAGATCCTAGATATTTTGGATCTAATCTTTCTGAAAATGAAAATGAAGCTGCCATGAATTTGGCAGAAAGAGTTTCAGAATTTGTTACCAATAATATTTAAATTAAAAGCCAAACCTGCTCCATTTGATAAAAGCTATTTGTATAGTGAATCTGTTTTAAAAAATGTATCACCAATAGAATGGTGGAAATCTCTAAAAATTGTGGATTGTAACATAGTGGATATCAAAGGTTTATTAAATGCACCAGCTTCTAGCACTGGAATCGACCTTGTTCATTCTAAGTTAAGAAACCAATTGGGGGAAGAAAAAGCAGCCAAGCATGTATTTATATATAGAACATTAAATAATGATGTATTGAATAATTTTGATGAAATATAACAGTAATATTGATAAAGAATATAGTTTACTTAAATAAAATGCAGGGTAAAAATATATGAAATCATCCAGACCATGACACCCTTACGTCTCAGAATTTGTTTATTTTTACACCACTTGCAGTCCATATCAAAAAAATAATAACTGCGAAAATTTTAGTTAAAAATACCAATGGGTTCCAGAGATATCGTCACTTGAAATAATGCTGACTCAGCATTTTAGTGATTTTCTGAAATGACTACAAAGCAACTTTGACATACAGTATCTTCATAATGGCTTGGGGAAATTTCCTAAAATTTGGTACTCTAATAGATTTTAACTTGAGAAATCCAAAAATAGCACCCTCATGACTCGATTATCTCAAGAAATGCCTCATTTGTCCAATTTTGTTCAAAATTATTGACTTGTAAATTAGTGATTTTTGGAGGTAAAATAAAGACTGTGGCCCAAAATCCCGAGTAAAAAGTTTAATTGTATATCATTATTTCATCTTAGGTCTACTGAAAAAAATTAGATTCATCAATTGTCTCTCTAATACGTGATCAAAATTTGCATTTAAAAATGGTGTCTTTTTAGAAAAATTTAAATTTTGTAACAAAAGCAATTAAAATATTTTTTAAAACATTTATTTGAATAAAACATCAAATAGTGTCATTTATTGACTAGTTTAGGACATTTATAGTCATGGGCCAAGGGAGATACCCTCCCCTCCCACGGGAGGCCCCTACGCCCCTCCCCCAATCTCCCTAGATTTTTTTTTTTTTTTTTTTTTTTTTTTCATAAAATGAGTAAATAATGCAAAAACATACAATTTAATTTTAATTTTGAAAAAAAAAAATTTTCATTATTTCAAATTGGTGACTTAAAACCTCCTTTTATATAAAAAACAAACATAAGTTTTGTTTTGTTCTTTTTAAAGGTTTTTTACTTTGTTTGTATTTTCTTAAAGAATTACTTTTAATTTTATAGTTTTTATATTATTTTGTTAGGTAATAAATAATAAAAATAATTAATATAGAGAAATGTGACATTGGAAAAAGTCTTAACATTCATTGCCACAAAACTGGATTTTCAAGAAAACAAGGTTTTGTTCAATTTAAAGATCTTCCTTGTGAAAAACAAGAAGAAATAATATGGCGAGCAAATTTAAAGGAAAAATATAGTTCAATAAGAATTATATGTTGTTATCATGAGCAATTCTATGGAAAATATTTTGAGAGAAAAATTACAAAGTGTTGCAATCCTTTTGGAACACACAAGGAAAGTAAAAAAATTGCTATAAAAGGTAATCTTACCTTATTTACAACAGAATTGATATGGAAACTAAAAGAAAACAATTTATTATTTATAAAATGTTTGAGAATTTCAGTTATTTTAACCATGTAAAACTAAATTTGTTTTTTAGGTAATATAAAGATTTCCATAGACATGGCAAACTATTTGCAAAAAAATAAAGTTTATGTAACCCCAGGTTGGAAATTCTGCAGTAAATGTTACAAAAAAGCAATAGAAACTGATGAAGATTTAAATTCACAGGAGGAATGGGAATCCAAAAGTGAGAAAAAAAATAAGTTAGATACCACTATAGAATTGCTTGGATTTTCACCAGTCAAACTAAAAAGTCAAAACACAGCAAATTGCCTGTAGCAAAACAAAAGTTTGAGAACACTATTGACAGAGTTGCAAAAATGGTCTCATTATCATATAATATTAAAGAACACTATTGACAGAGTTGCAAAAATGGTCTCATTATCATATAATATTAAAGAAACTTTTTTAACAACAGAAATAAAAAGCCCCATTTTAAACAACAACATTAACAATGACCATGATCTAGACATTTTAATGTATGAAATAAAAAATAAAATTTCAGAGACTGACTCTTATTGCCATAAGGTGCAAATGTTAACACTCGCACCAAAATCATGGACACGTAAAAAGATATCAAGCTACTTTGAAGTGTCTGAGTATCTTGTTCGAACAGCAAGAAAAGTTAAAAATGAGAATGGAATTCTATCATTACCCAGAAAAAAAACTGGAAACCCACTTTCACCAGAAACAGTTAATTTAGTGATTAACTTTTATCAAAGTGATGAATTTTCAAGAATGATGCCAGGAAAAAAAGATTA
The DNA here is from genome assembly GCF_038396675.1 of Hydra vulgaris. NCBI lineage: Eukaryota > Metazoa > Cnidaria > Hydrozoa > Anthoathecata > Hydridae > Hydra > Hydra vulgaris. Next base: position 24,574,630 of record NC_088934.1, on the reverse strand, counting down.
TGTAAGTATTAAGAAAAACCAACATGTTCAAAAAAGATTATTGCTACTCAATCTTAATGAATTACATGTTGCATTTAAAAAAGACTACCCTAACGTCAAAGTCAGTTTGTCAAAATTTTGTACTCTTAAACCTAAATGGTGTATTACAACTAATGCGTCAGGTACCCACAATGTATGTGTTAGCATACATCACCAAAATACAAAATTTCTCATTGATGCCATTAGGTGGAATAAAAGTTATAAAGATTTCATGGCATTGATTGTTTGCTCTCTTGAAAATGCAGAATGTATGTTGCATCGATGTAACCAATGCCCTGATATTGAAGTGTTAAAAAGTTTTTTAGTGCAGGAGTTTATGGACCATGAGCATGAAGAAGATGTAGTATTTAAGCAATGGCAGAGTACCGACCGTACAACACTACTTTCACAGTCATTCCCACTAGGTGAATTTAATGACTTATTATGTGACAGCATTGACAACCTTACCACTCATTCATATATTGCAAAAACACAAAGTAGATACTTAAAAAACTGTAAAGAAAATCTTAACCAAAACGATTGCTTAGTTTTAGGAGATTTTGCTGAAAACTATCAATATGTTGTTCAGGATGAGGTTCAAAGTTATCACTGGAGCAAAAGTCAATGCTCACTTTATACAATTGTACTTTATTTTATAGAGAACAAACTTCTCAAACATAAATCTTTTTGTTACCTTTCAGAAGATGTTGATCATGACACAGGATTTATTTACAAGACTCAGGAAGATATAACTAGATATATCAAAGAAAATCTACCTGATGTATCAAGTGTGAAATACTTTTCCGATGGTTGTGCAGCACAATTTAAAAATTTTATTAATCTTTGTCATCACAGTAAAGACTTTGATTTAAATGCTGAATGGGTATTTTTTGCTACCAGTCATGGTAAATCCCCCTGTGATGGTATTGGTGGGACTGTTAAAAGAGTAGTATGTCAAGAAAGTCTAAAACAAATAACTACTGGGCAGATTTTAGATGTTAATTTAATGTACTCCTTTTGTAAAGCCAAGATAAATGGAATTTATTTTAAGTTATTTTCAAAAGAAGAAATTGATCAAACACAAGCACAATTAGAAAAAAGATATTTAGGTGGAAGAACAGTTCCTGGCACAAGGATGTATCATCATTTTATTCCAGTTGCTCCAAACACTATAAGTTATAAAAAAATAAGTACTGATGCATGCACTGAAATATTTGATATCATTCCAAAAAGCAAACATGTAGATACTACTGTGATCAAAAAGTAAGGTGAATTTTTTTATAAAATGAAAAATCTTTATTTATTCTTCCAAATCTGTATCGTCCCCCTAAAAATAATCCCCCCCCCCGGCCCCAATGCACTTTTGCCAACGTTTTTTCCAGTCTTCGAAGCATGCCGAAAAGTCCTCAGTAGGAATAGCCTTCAATGCGTGTGCCGATTCACATTGGATCTCTTCAATGGACTCAAAACGATTTCCCCGGAGTGGTCTCTTGAGCTTTGGGAACAGCCAGAAGTCACACGGTGCTAAGTCGGGCGAATACGGTGGTTGTGGAGCAACATGGGTAGAGTTTTTGGCGGAAAACTCACGAAGAACCAGTGCTGTGTGCGAAGGCGCATTATCATGGTGCAAAATCCAAGAGTTATTGGCCCATAATTCCGGTCTCTTTTTGCGAATAGCTTCACGCAAACATCGCATAACGCTTTAATAATATTCCTTGTTGACAGTTTGGCCAGTTGGAAGGAATTCGTAGTGCACGACACCACAATAATCAAAGAAAACAGTCAACATGACCTTGATTTTTGAGCAACTTTGACGTGGTTGCTTCGGTCTCGGCTCGCCTTTTTCACGGTATTCACTCGATTGGTCGGTTGTTTCAGGGTCGTATGCGTAGACCCAAGTCTCATCGCTAGTAATAATTTGTTTGTAGACGTCTTGATAGTCAGAAAGCATTGCTTCACACGTTTTAACGTGACGCTCTTTTTCAAAGAAATTGAGAAATTTCGGCACTAAACGTGATTTGAGTCTTCTGAGGCCCAAATGATCCTTCAAAATCGCTTGCACCGACCCAAATGATATTCCAACCATGTCAACAAGGTCTCGAATTGTTAACCAACAATTTGCAAGCACCAATTCTTTGATTTTGTTGATGTGGCGATCATCAATCGAAGTCGATGGTCGTTCGGAGTGTTCCAAGTCATCAACATGTTCTCGGCCTTCTTTGAAGTCTTTGTACCACTTGTAAACATTTTTTTGAGACATAGTCTCTTCACCGAAGGCCTTTTGCAACATTCGATACGTTTCAGCAGCAGAAATATCATTCCGCAAACAAAATTTAATAGCACTTCTTTGCTCAACAAAATTAGACATCGTGAAAATCGCCGAATGCACTTTTGGTACTTCAGAAACAAGCGTAAACAAAAAAAAATAATTATGAATTTGACATGTAATTTGGCGCAAATGTTAATGACATTCCTACCAACTTAAAAATAAAAAAGATTGGACGATTCGAATAAGGCGGGAAGTTTAAATTAAAAATTCACCTTACTTTTTGATCACAGTAGTATTTCATTAAATATTAAAAAAATGGATTATATTGCATGTTTTTATGATGGATTTTGGTGGGTAGGGATTGCTGAAAATGTAAGTGAGCTTGATATAAAAGTCAGATTCATGCATCAACATGGACCAGGTAAAAACTTCTTTTGGCCAATGAGAACTGATGAGTGTTGGGTGCTCAATTCTGAAGTTATATGCCTAATTTCTACACCGCGAACAATATCAGGTCGTACATACAACATATCTGATTTAGATTTAAAGAATATAAACTGTTACAAAAAAAATTATATTTAAAATAATTTTGTTTTTATTTTATTTACCTATTTTGCATTTAAAATGTCTTTTATTTTTTTCAAATTCTTGAATTGTAGTCTGAGAAGGTTTAAATAAATCACAAATGACTCCCATCTTATTATGTCAATGACTATATTAGTCTAAAACTACATAAAGATATTGATTGTCAAAATGTTTTAAAAACGTTTTAATATCTTTGGTTTTAAAATTTATGACTTAAAATCGTAAAAAGATCTTTGAAATAAGAGGTAAGTATTTATCGATTTGAAGTAACGCAAATAAACTGTTTCTCAAACTTAAACTGAAAAAATATGTTTTTAAAATGTATTATAACAATCAACTTTAATCAAATTTATTTATTTATTTTATGTAAAAAAATAAAAAAAAATCTAGAGAGATGGGGGGCGGTGTGGGGGCCTCCCGTGGGAGGGGAGGGTATCTCCCTTGGCCCATGACTATAAATGTCCTAAACTAGTCAATAAATGACACTATTTGATGTTTTATTCAAATAAATGTTTTAAAAAATATTTTAATTGCTTTTGTTACAAAATTTAAATTTTTCTAAAAAGACACCATTTTTAAATGCAAATTTTGATCACGTATTAGAGAGACAATTGATGAATCTAATTTTTTTCAGTAGACCTAAGATGAAATAATGATATACAATTAAACTTTTTACTCGGGATTTTGGGCCACAGTCTTTATTTTACCTCCAAAAATCACTAATTTACAAGTCAATAATTTTGAACAAAATTGGACAAATGAGGCATTTCTTGAGATAATCGAGTCTTGAGGGTGCTATTTTTGGATTTCTCAAGTTAAAATCTATTAGAGTACCAAATTTTAGGAATTTCCCCAAGCCATTATGAAGATACTGTATGTCAAAGTTGCTTTGTAGTCACTTCAGAAAATCACTAAAATGCTGAGTCAGCATTATTTCAAGTGACGATATCTCTGGAACCCATTGGTATTTTTAACTAAAATTTTCGCAGTTATTATTTTTTTGATATGGACTGCAAGTGGTGTAAAAATAAACAAATTCTGAGACGTAAGGGTGTCGAAAATTTTTTTTTTTGGATGATTTCATATATTTTTACCCTGCATTAAGTTTTTTTTTAATTTAAAAGGATAACTAAATACGGCATTTTTTAATAAAAACCTAATTTAAACCAAAAAAACCGTGGGTTTTTGGTATTTTTAAAAAAACCTATGATTTTTGGTTTTTTTAAAAAAACCGGTTTTTTTGCAACCCTAACTCTCAGAGAAGCTGATTTCATAAAAAACTGTAATATATCAGAGTAATATCAGAGTCATGTTGTACAGTCTGTGAATGTTGATACCTTTGGGGTGCATAATTGAGGTAGCATAAGAAGTCATTAGTTAAGTTTTCGGGTTGATTACAAGGAATGAGGTATCTGCATAGCTTACTGTTGACGGTGTTATGCACTATCTGTGGTTGAGTCTTCTAATAATTTAAAACAAAAATAAAGCACTGCTTAAAGGAACACTAAACAAATAACACCATTATCAACATATCCTTTATAAATAACATCATTATCAACCTATCCTTTATAAATAACACAATTATCAACCTATCCTTTATAAATAACACCATTATCAACCATTATCCTTTATAAATAACACCATTATAAACCATTATCCTTTATAAATATTCATGTAACTTTTCATCTGTTAAATCTTTTTTGCAATATTCACCAGACCTCTTTAGAAAATTAATTAAAATTTGGATGTTTTAACTGCAAATCAATACAGTCAGATCTGCAGATCTCAGTACTGAGGGCTAATATCCCTTGATTCGCAATAGTAACTAATAATAACATAGCTTGCCTAGGCTTACATTTACTTACATATCAATTTGTTTATTTGTCTTGAAATCAATTTTGAATCTTCTGGTTACATTTTTTGATTTTGTTTAGCATCTCCTCACACAAATGTTTTTCTTTTTCTTCTATATCATTTTCTTTTTTTCAATTACTGCATTCTAATCAAATTGATTGAGCCCTTTCGTATTATCCCTTACCCAATATTTTTGTTAATAGTGACTTTAATGCGCCTCACATAGAATTGCTTGGACCTGGTACCACTGACCCTGCTGGCAGTAAAACTCAATACAATTTTTTCTCACTCAAATAGTTAACTTTGTGACAATTTTCTAAACAACCCCAAAAACTTACATTCACTCTTTGCTTTGAGTCTCTTGTGCTCAGTTTTTCTCTGTTTTGCTTTCAGATCATCTTATGATCTCACTAATACTATGAACTTCTGAACTACTTCCAGACTCAAAATAATCCAATTAAAACTGGTTTGCATTACATGGTTAAAACAGGAGCTAAACCCATACTGCTTTATTATTCTAAAAATACTAAATCTCATATTTTATTTCAGAAGTTAAGTTCTAGAACATTTAAAAAAATCTTCAACAACGCCACTAACAAAAGCAAGTCAAACATTCCACCTCACAATCACATTCATAAGAACATGTTATTACCTCTCCTAAAGACAAAGAAGAACTATTTGCAAAGAACTTTTCCACTAATTCATCTCTTAAGTCTACTGACCACACATTATCTGTCATTGCAAAGAAATAGCTTAATCCTGTTAGACATCCAAATCACTCCTGCTTCTACTGCTAAACTTATTTTTCACTTAAACATTTGGTTCAGATAGAATTCCTGTTGCAGTCATAGATAGGTGTAGGTGATAGATAGATGTAGATTCAGGTTTAGATAGAATTCATGTTGCAGTCTAAAGTGTTCTCTAGAGCTTTGTTACAAAATTATTTAAAGAGTTTAACAGGATCTAATTTTTATGCCTGCTAAAAAATGACATCTGTGGTTCCAATTTTTAAAAACTCACCCTAACCCCTTTGAAAATGCTGACCCCTCTCAAAATTACAAATCAGTATTTTTACTATTATTATCAAGTTCTTTGAGTCTTTAATTAAAAAACTTCTAATATGTTATATTCTAATATGTTATCTTCTAATAATGATACGCCAAATTAGCAGTAGAACAAGATACTGCTGTCTTGACGTAATTAAAATGGATATCTCCTGCATCAACTTAAAGCAATGAGACAAATGCTATTACTCTAGACATATTCAATTCCAGTAATGTCTAGGATACCACAAGGTTCTTATCCTTAGTGTTGTCATCTAAATTAATAATCTTCCTAAAAATCTAAAATGACTCCAGCCTTGCTAATGATGCAACTATATACTCCAGCCTTGATAAAAACTCATAACTTTTTAATCACTTAGAATCTGAACTAACTATGCATGTGATCTCTCCTCTGTGAGAGCTTAGGGTTTACAATGCATAAATACATGCTCCAAGACATTGCAACACATGCCCAGAATTTTTTGTGCTTTTTAAAGTTTTATTTTTAAAACTTTACCTCATTCCAAAAATATAAAAAATAACTTTTTTCTCTGGGGACCAGGGGCGAACTCGCGTAGTTTAGGAAATGCCCCGGAACTTTGTTGTTCAGGTTAGGTAACTAAGAGGCATGTGGCACACTCAAATTGAATTATTGTATTATTTGAATACTGGTAAATGAACATGACTTGCAAAAAGTTCAAGTAACTAGAGTTAACCCAACCTGCCCAAGAGAAACCACTATTTGACCCCCAGAATTATGTTTCTTAAAATCATAAACTTTTTAATAGTTTTTTTTTATAAAGATTAAATTAACAGATTTTAAATTTTATTAAAAATCTTTCTTTTGTTTAAAATTTATGTGAAGTTTAAAATTCCTGATATTACCCCCAAAATAAATTTATACATTTGAAACCTGACTGGACAGAAAAAAACAAGCTGATTGGAAAATAAATCACTGGTGATAAATAACCATTATTATTAGAAGTAAATGAGGTAATTAATCATTACCTACAATTTTTTTAACAACTAGGTGGCAATCTGTATTATTCATTTTGATTTTCTATGCATGTATTGTTAAAAATAAAATAATCTTATGCTGTATTGCAATGATATTTAATATTGTAGCAATGGTGCTTCATCACAGAAATTAAGAAACTAAGGATGTTAAAACTAGGGATTCCTTAAAGTTACTTTGTTAACCGCCTGTAAATTGCCTGAAAAAAAGTTTAAAAAGTTATTAAAAAATCCTCAAAAATTGCAATGGTGTAACAAATATGCATTTCAAGATTTCAAAGATTCTGTTTTGTGTCAACAGAACTATTATACTAATCATTTCTTGTCTTCCTTAGATTACACAGTATCTGAAGATCTAAAAGCTTTGCTTTAAATGGTTGAAAACAAACTGCAACATCAAAGCACTTGACTTGTCTGTATTGATGACCTTATCTCCAAACTTTTAAAAAGCTGAACCGTATACTTTAGAATCTTTGTACAGATTATATGACCACTTAAGTATTTTATAAAAAGTGGGACAAATTTCCAAGGGGTTGTAACCCACCATCTCAGATTTTCTTCATGTTTTGTAAAAATGGTCAACTATATTACATAGAGTTAAATAGGTTTTGGAGATATTGCTACTTTAAAATTAGCTATTATTGGAAGTTTTTTTTATTTGGCTGTCATTTTAATTTGACTATAGTGTTTGTTTTACAAGCTGCTATGACAGAAATTAAGTCTGGACCACAAGTTATAAAAGAGTTTAATAATTCAATTAAAAAAGCTAAAAATGAGCACCAGTATATTTTATAACAGGAATTTTTAAAAACGATTAGAACTATATCACTATGAGAATTGCACTTCACCTATATCACTATGAGGATTGCACTTCATCTATATCACTATGAGGATTGCACTTCACCTATATCACTATGAGAATTGCACTTCACCTATATCACTATGAGGATTGCACTTCACCTATATCACTATGAGGATTGCACTTCACCTATATCCCTATGAGGATTGCATTTCACCTATATCACTATGAGGATTGCACTTCACCTATATCACTATGAGGATTGCACTTCACATATAGTCTATTTTTAGAAATTCTAACAAAGGCAGAACAGAGGTTTAGTAACTATGATATGCATTAAATTTTGTGAATTTTTTTTGCTTTTTTAAAAAAAATATATATATTTTAAAGAATGTTTTGGTGCAAAATTGAGAGGTGGGTTTTTTGAGGATATTTTTCAAAATATAAGAGTATTTTGTGAAAAAATAAATATTATAGGTCTGTCTTCATGACTTCTTTTTAAATTAATTGAAATTGACATTTTCATCAGTAATCAAAATTTATACAAAAAAAAAACTCATTTAACCTATAATTTAATGAAGCCTTAATCTAAATAAATAAACATTATGTCAGGGTTTTTACTAAAACAGAAAAAAACATTGAATATTAAAACAGGAAGACTTTTTATTAGTCTGATATTTTACCAGTTGTTGTTTTTTCTCCATAGTTAACAATTAAAATTAAAAAAAACAAGCTATATAACTAAAACTAAAAAAATATATATTAATATTAAAAATTTATAAAAAAATATAATATATTAAAAATACTAATGATAAAAGTTTTCTTTATTTGAAATACTGCAAATATGCCTGTGTATTTTTGTTTATTCATAGTAAAATAAAAAATTGCAAAACTAAAATGCACAAGATTTTGTGTAAGTTGTTACTTTATCAAATGATCCATGTCATTAACTGGTGCACACTAAATCCATTAAAAGATATATCAAGCTATTCAGAGAGAGGTAGAAATTATTATTATGGAGATCAAGGCTATAATATTAAATGTTAATCTTAAAGTCTGTTTACATCATGAGCAAACTTTATTTAACCAGTTTGCTAACTCCCAAAAAAATTGTATTGACGCATAAAACTAATATAAATGTAAATTTATTTGTTCATAACTTATTATGCTGCTTCTTTTTACAAAGAATACATCCAGTACACTTTTAACTAGTTTTAAAAATTTTCAGTTTTTTTATTTTTTTTTTAATTACTTTCGAATTTTGCAAATTATATTCATTTATAATATATTTATAGGTGGTTTTCAAAAAATTGACATTTAAAAGATACATGTTCCATTGGAAACAACAACTGGTTTTAAATGGTGAAGATAATTTTCTGGAACAAACATTTTTTGATGAAGATATAGATGTTGCACAAGAAGAAGAACTTATAAACATCAGTTTTGATATATTAGATGTATTCAGTAATACACCACTAAAATTTCATGGCAGGCTTTATTTTAAAACAGTACGCATCTTGCAATTAAATTATTAACATACTTGTTAAGCTATTTTACATATTCCAAAAGTGATTTTTTATTATTTTTTAATAACTATATTAGTTAAAAGATGTCTATTAGACAGTAAAATAAAAGAAGTAATTAAACCTAAAATAATCCCTGGTACGGTAATTAAATACAGTTTTCGTTTTTGCAATAAGTTATATTTTTTTATCATCTATTCACTAACTTTTTTAAAAATAAATTATTTAAAAATAAATTATAAAAAAAAATAATTATTACTTGCAAAGCCACAATTACAAATTTAAGAAATAGTAATTTAAAAAAATTAAACATTTTAATTCATTTATGTCGAGAAAAGAATTAAAATTAGTTTATAATAGATATTAAAAAGAAAAGTTTTATTTAGCTATTTAATATCAAAAAAATACATTCAATAATATATTTACATAATAGAGTTAATTTTTCAATTGAATTGTTTTGCAGTAGTTTAAAAAACGTCCTTAAAAAAGTAATTTAAGAGAAATTTATGACATTTAATTCACATTAAGCTATGCATTAAGAATTTTTTATTTAAAACAAGGCCTGCATGGGGTTCCACAACACGCTAAAATTTCTCTAGAGAAAAGAAAATTAACGCAAGCTACTGATATTATATCAAAAAAGCTATCAGTTATCTTCAATATTATTGCAACAGACAAGAAAAATGATGTTACTGAGGAGCCCAATCTTGAATATCAGATGAAAGCTGATAATCAAGATAAGTTGATTTTTACAATGCAAGAAAAGCTGAAAACGACAAACAGAAGAGAAAAGATTCAGATTTGTCATTGGTTCACGATGGAGGCCATTCTCTGGCTTTTAAAGAAAACAGCTGAAGTATTTAATATATCAATGTGAACCATAACTAAAGCAAGAAAATTTAAATTTGAAAAGGGAATATTATCACTTCCAGAAAAAAATAACATTTGTAGAATTGAAATAAATACCATTGATGAGGTTGAAAGTTTTTATTGTAATGATCAGTTACTTGGCCGTTGCCAGGTATAAAAGATTTTGTAAGAATATCCAAAAATAAACATGCATCAAAGTAATTACTACTTTGCAATTTAAAGTAATTACTTATTGAATTCAAATTAGAATTTGCTCAGTTAAAACAAAAATAGTGCAGAGAATAAGTAAGCGACCGGAATTGATATTTGACCAGGGCAGGGTCAAGGTTTGATAAAATATAGCCGGGGCTAGAGCCAGGTTTGTGACCAGGGCTATATAAACATTTAAACATCCTAAAGCATATTTTATTTTATTTAAAACTCATGTTATATTTTGTATACATATGCATTTATAAACATCATTATGATCATTTTTGCTAGGATTTTTATTCAACAAGTTGCATGCTTTTACTGTACATGTCCCTTCATGAAATGAAGGTTTTATTGATTGATGATATCCATGAAGGGTCATGTACATATATTAATCCAGTTTTTTTTCCTTGCACATCAAAAAAAACTCTTACCCATCTTCATATTTTCCTTTATTATACAACCAACAACTTTTTAAGTCTTCAGTTAACTGTTTTCCTAGCATTTTAACGTACCCTCTATTTTAAAGTAACTTAATAGTGGTTGCTTGCAATCTTGTTGAAAGTAAATTAGAGTTTAAAAATGTATAAATAAATGCCAGTATTTAAAAAATAGTAAATGTAAGTATAAAATTATAGTATATAAAGTATTAGAAATTTTTTTCTAGCCTCCACTATCAACCCCTGCTAAATTATATAATTTTGCTGGGGCCGGGGCAGCGTGTGCAAAAAGTCTCATTTATAGCCAGGGCTCTTGTTACTTCATAGCAAAGAGTCAAAGGAATGCATGGTCCATAGATGTAATCAATGCCCCAGACTTCAAAATGTTATCAATTATATAACTGCAATCTATTGCAAAATGAAGGATCATTTCAAGAGATTGACAAAGTTGATGAAGATGAATTAATTGAATACAAATGGAGTACAACAGATAGAGAAGAGCTTCTAATTTACACATCAACAGCTAGAAAATTCATTGAAAGTCTTAGTGAAAAGCTTGATAGCACAACATCCCAGTCATAAAATGCTAAAGCACAAGGTAAACATTTGGATAAATTGAAGTCATCCATACCCCTAAATAATATTATTGCTTTAGTTGATTTTGCAGAAAACTTCAAATTTGTCATTTAGTATGAAATCCTGTGTTGCCACTGTTACATTTAGTAAGTGACCAGGGCCCCAGCCCTGCCTAAAAATGAGACTTTTTGCAAACCTGGCCCTGGCAAAATTATAAGATTTAGTAGGGGTTGATAGTCAGAGCTAGTAACTTCATAACTTTATGCTTAAATTTACAATTTATTAAATACTGGCATACATTTATATATTTTTAAACTCTAATTTAATTCCAAAAAATATTTCAAGCAACCATTAAGTTATGAGTTAATTTAAAATAGAGAATAAGTTAAAATACTAGGAAACCTATAACTGAAGACTTGAAGATGGGTAAGAGTTATAAGGTTCTTTTTTGATGTTCAAGGAAAAAAACTGGATTAATAAAAGTTTTTATAGCATTAAGGGACAGATACAGTAAATGGATGCAACTTGTTGAATAAAAAGCAAAGCAAGAATGAGTTTTGGTTTATCGTTATAAAGATGTTAGCTCGTTTGAGCATTGACCATGTTTGTTTTTGTAAAAAAGAAAGAAATGCAACCTTGCAACAATGGGAGAGTGGCTCAAGCTTGGCAGATAAAGCAGGTCTAATTACATTTAGAATGTGTTTTTAGACTTTGCCTGAGAGTAAGAGGGTTGTTATTTGACAATATAGGAATGTAATCAATATTGCAATATTTTTTTGCAGTAAATAAATAAGTTTTATTGTCAAACAAAAATTGTGTTGCTGCTTGTTCTAAGCAATTAAAAGTGAAGATTTTTTGTCAAGACAAGAGTATAAAGTTGAGTCGTCAGCAAATAGAGCCACATTGGATTTAATAAAAATCATTATTGTAGATAAGAAACAATACAGGAGCAAAGATGGAACCTTGTGGTACCCTTAAAATTACTTGAAATAAAGAAGTGGGTAGACCTTCAAGAATAACTTTACTACTGCAGTTAGAAAGAAATAGTTTCATAACCTCAAAACCTTTATATAAAGAAACTAATAATAGTGAAGAGTGAAGACTAATCGCAGGAAAGTTGGAGAACGCAAAGTGTTTTTTAGAGTTTTGAAAAATTGGAACCACTTATTTAGCATTTTTTTTAAGTTTAGCAAAAATTAAAGAGAGTTCTGGAGAACACTTTTTAAGACTATGATGTAAATCTATTCTGAAGCACAAACGGTAGAAGTGATTAATTGAGAATTAACTTAAGCATTGGAAGCCAGAGTGATTTCGATGTTTAACAATGGGTTAGTCTGTTTAACTGTCAGAAAGAGAATGGCCATTAGATTCAAGAGTCAAATCAGAGTAAGATTTCTTTGCAAATAACTCTGCTTTATTCTGGGGAGAAGTAAAAAGATCAGATCCATGAATTAGAGATTAAATGTTAAACTTACTTTAGTTAATGACACTGTTGAAGTCTAACCAAAAATCTCTAGAACCTAACATCTAAAATAATATACAAGTCTTAGTGAACTGAGAATAACAGAGCTTAACATCAGACAGGACTTTTTTACATTGGCTTCTTGCAATAAAAAACAGGCATTTGTACTGAAGAAAGATGTTGTAAAAAAGATAAAAAATGAATAATGTTTAATAAAGCAACTGCTCAAGATGGTGAAAAACGTGGAGTAGAATGAATGAGTAGAATGTGGAGTAGACTTAAATTTGACAATAAAAACAAAAATGGAGCTCGACTTAAAATTGAAGAGAAGTAATAAAAACTTCCAAACTTTTATTCCAGAAGGAATAAAAGCTTCCAAGATGCACTTTATGCATATATATTATGGATATAAACATATATGTTTGCTATTTATATAGATGCTGGCGTGCAATACCCTTTCATTGTTATATAAAATTTATTATTTATATGGTGTAGTATTTGCCAAAAGAGAAGATGATTAGATGGATGAGTGGTGTGACTCTAGTAAGACAAGAAAAGGAGGCATAATCTTAGACAGATTACAAAAAAACTTGTATTGTACAATGTTTTTTAAAAAAGATGAAAGTAATTTAGGTATCAGCATGTAGAAAGGTAGCAGCTCTAGTAAAAATGGCAGTGGTAGAAGTAAGAAACTTGAAGAGAGTGCCTTACACATTGTATAAATGAGCATGGTCAAAAAATTGGAATGCTTTGAAAATCTCTCCTATTTTGGTACTTTTCTGACTCATACAATTCATGGTTTTTTAAGTTTTTTTGTCTGCAACTTTCTTGCTCATTAACTATGTTCTTTGCTTAAAAACCATAAAAATTGCAAATCATGGAGAGCTTTAAAATTTTTTAATTTACAAGTTAAAAATAATGTACATTATTATTGGCAACAATAATAATTTATGTTTTGCAAACTAACATATATGGTAATTTACATTTTATGATTTGTTTGAAATTTTTAATATTAGCAAAGTCAGTTCAAGATTTAATAGCTGTAAATGCTATTAAATCTATTAATACATACATACATACATAAATACATACATAAATACATACATACTAAATATTTAAAAAAGATAAATAATTTGATATTTATTTTAATGTACCTCCGACACAATTGTCCAAACTCTTAGTACATGTTGATGATCAGAACTAAGAGTAGGAAAATCTTCTTGAAAATTAGAAAATAAAAGTGGCTTGAGAACATCTGCAACTGTTTGATGATAACAATATAACTCTTTTGCAACACGCAACGCAACATCAGCATACTCCTTTTAAAGAAACATTTACTATAAATAATTTAAAAAAATCATAAAGACTATTTCGCAAATTTACAGGTACTTATAGTAAAATAGTTTTGGAAATAGCATTTCAAACATAAAAAAAAATGTTTATATTAATAAAAATTGAATTATACTAATTGATCAAAGTCATACTAATTTGCTTAAAAAAAAACTCATTTTTTATAAAATGTCAAACTGAGGAATTCTAAATGAGAAAGTGTACAAAACATGATGATAAGTTCATACCTCATCTTCTACAGCACAGTTTCTGTCATGTTTTTTTGTATGATTGTCTGTTAATATTTCTAGCAATTTTTCTTTACAATCCAAAAGTGCCTTCTGATACCCTTCAAATGCATTTAATGTTTGCAATGTTTGAAAACACATTTTTACAAGTTTTTTATTGGAATCATGGTTTGGGAAGATTTCCTGGAACTTTTCTTCAATTATTGTTCCAACACTAGCATACAGTTTGCTGCCTGCAGCAAAACTAGTAGAAAGACAGTTCAGATAAGAACCGACAGCTTCTTCCAAATCAATTATTGTATCTCCTTCAAACATATTTCTAATAAAATAAGAAATAAATCTAAATAAATATGAATTAAAAAAATCAAATTTAAAATAAATAGTTATAACACACAGAATGTTTTGAATGGGATCCATTTGTAAGAAATAATTTTCAACACTTAACAAAAGAAAGTAAACTTTTATTTATCGCTAAAACTTTGTATATTAATAGTAAAATGAAGCAAATCAGAGACAAACAAACTAAAAAAATCTAAAGAAGAAACAACTTAAGTAGAGAGTATTACATATATTAAATCTCAATAAAAAGTAAAAACTTGAGCACAGTTTTGATAAAATATATTGGCATACAGAACCATTATGTTAACCAGCAAAAAGAAGACACAAGAAATGGTGGATATTTTGTTAGTGAACTAATAAAAAACTGTGATCAAAGATATAGTTCCTTTAACAACAGAGTTGTAAACAAATGGAATTTGTTACCAAATAAAGTAGTAGATTCAACATCAATAAAATGAGTTTAAAGCAAAACTAGATAAACATACTCACTACAGCTAGTCATCTACAGATGACCATCTTCGCAAGATTTAAGTCTTGCTGTGTTTTAAAACACTTATACTAATACTAATGACATTAGGTTATTTATCATATTGTTATTTATTTTTTGATGTTTTTCATTCATGGTTACACACTTGTTTATTTTGGATGGGTTACAATAATGCCATTTTCTTCTTTAAACATTACATTCCGGAAAAATTGCATTAACTTGCATTAGCATTGTTGTAAACTGTAATAAAAAAGTCTATCATATATTATGGCTTTTACCAAATATAAAGTAAAACACAATTAAAGAACTACAGAATAGATTATATAGTATATTAACTATATAATTAATATCATCAGTTCAACTGATGATATTAATTATATAGTTAAGTGACATCAATTACTGAGTTCATAATAAAAGTTAAAATAAAAACAGCCTTCTCTGCTTTAAGAAAGTTTTAGAGCAAGGCGTAATGACTTCAGATAATAACCTATGAAGGAAAGTAGTCATAAAGATACTCTAGCCTTTTAATAGTATGTCCTATTCTTGAGGATAATTAGACTGTCAGGATATAGAATATAAAACCAATAGTAGGTGATTGGTTATAAGAAATGCTACCCATCATAGAATTTCCAATCGAAGTATATGAGCTTGAACCTACTTTGTTGGTTTCGTTTGATTCATCTTTGTTTTTATTTTTAAAATTGTGGATATTGTTACTAATAACTATTTCATTATTATTTGAGTCATTGAACTGCTGTTGGATTGGTTTTGTTGGTGGATTTACATCTCGTAATGAAACAAGAACTTTTTTTGAAACCATGTCAACTTTTCAATTCTGAAATTTGAAACATGCGAAATAGGGCAATACTGTTTCTAATAGTTGAACTCTGTCAATAAAAGGATTTCTCTTTTTCATATCTAATGTGTTTATACTTATTTGCATAGGATTAGATTGTTTGTATAGGATTGTTGAATACTGTTTTGTTAAGAAGTTTGGTAGAATTGTACCTATTTTATATGAGCGTTGAAAGTTCATCATCCTCTGAGGGCGTTTCGTTAGTAGCAGTACACAGAAATTCTCTTACAGTGGATAGAGCCATTTGCAATGCTACTTCCCATCATTCTTTTCCTAGACTTAATGCTTTCAAGACCAAACTTAATGTTTTCAGGGTCAGACTAACAGTTCTGTTTATTCGTTAACATTGAACATTGCCTTATGGGTAATATAGAGTAGCTCTGGTTGTAAGACACCAGACTTTTTAAGTCCTTCAAGTATTATGCTTTTAAACTGTGTTCCGTGATCTGTGTGAATAGATGATGGTGAACCAAAAAATGAAAATAGACTGTGAAGATGTTGTACCACATGCTGTGCCAGCTGTCATATACTGACAAAGAAAGGCAAATGAGTAGCAATAGTACTTGTTTAGTTTGTAAAACTTAGAGTTTTTTTAGTAAAACTAAAAGTTTTACAAAGTATTCCATATTATGTTAATTATTGTAATAATTTTATATTGTTGTATATATTTTTACAATACACTCACACTTAGGTAAGTAATAATAACTATATTTATTATCTAATAATATTACTACTATTAATATTAGTAGTAACGCATTTAAAGTAATTAAGTTAAGTCATATTTTTAAAAATTGCAATTTAATTTTTGAAGCAAAGTGTTTTATCTTATTGTTTTTTTTTTGTTTCTGTTTTTTGTTTTGTTATATTTTGTTATTTTTAATATTTTGTACATACATTTTTAATTTCTTGTATATACATACTTTTCAATTATCAAATAAAAAAATAAAAAAATAATTGAATACTAGAGTTGTTAATAAATTATCAATAATTAAATAGGTAGAACATGCGAGGAATGCACATACATCAACTGACTTAAATAGGTAGAGCATACAAGGATACATATATTGACTAACCCTATGTCAACCCTAATCCTTTCCCGAATGAATATCCCTGGGTGTTCTCCTTATTTAAGTCAGTTGATACATGTGCTTATTAATTCAGTTGCAGAAAGTGTTTATTTTCAGTTACTTATTCTATTTTATTTTTATTTATTTATTTATTTATTTTGTAAATACATCAACTGACTTTAAAAGGAAAAACATGCAGCAAAGTATAAGCTTAAATAGTTGGCAGTCTTAATGCCAATTCTAATCCTAACCCTTTGCCTGATGTATGTACACTCTCTGATGTTCTCTCTATTTAAGTTTTTTTTGTTTTACTATATTTCTCCCTTCATTCTGGCAAATTTTTATAATTATTTTAGACACTGAGAAAAACAATCAGCTGAAAAAAAACTCTAAATTATTTAAATTACTATACAAAAAATTAAATAGAATATCATTTAAAATAGAAATCATTTAAAAAATAATAATATTTCATACCTGTAGTTAGTAGATTATTGCAGTAAAATTGCAGTATGACATTTAACATACACAGTTTTACACACAGTTTTATTGCTTTTCTTTTTTATGCTCGGTTTTATTGTTTTCAACATCAAAGACAATCTTTAAACCCAGTTGAAACATCTCCCTGTTTATTAGTGCACAATTTTTTTAAACTCATATGAATATCTGAATTTAAAAAAAGAAGTAATATATACTTATATATATATATATATATATATATATATATATATATATATATATATATATATATATATATATATATATATATATATATATATATATATATATATATATATATATATATATATATATATATATATATATATATATATATATATATATATATATATATATATATATATATATAAATATAATGAGAAATAAATAAAACCAATGACTTTTCAGTTAGAGTTACCAAAAAATCACATCCCCAATATATATATATATATATATATATATATATATATATATATATATATATATATATATATATATATATATATATATATATATATATATATATATATATATATATATATATGTTAATATTAATAGTAATAAAAATAACTGTTATTACTATCATTAATATTATTTGAATTTTTTTTTTTTATAATTTATTTTATTTTTTATTAATAATTCTTCTATTAATAAAATAGAGTTGCACCAGCTTCAAAAAAATCCCAGATTATTTCGCCTTAAAAAAAGTTTTATACTATTTATAAGAAGAAACAGCAGAATCAATAACTAATAATATGTATAATTTATGTATTTACAAATATATTTTTGTTTATAGTCAATGTGAAGCCTAAATGGAGTACGCGCGGGCATCGGGGGCATTTCCAATCCATCGCGGCATATGAAAAATTCGGGAAAACCGTAAAATTTATAACAAAACTCTCCCATATTCAATTGTAAAGAGGGGGGGGGGTGCAAATACTTAGAGACAGTAGTCACAACGAAAAAAAAAAATCATAGATTGGGGTGCCCATCAAACTAACATTGATTGGGGAGGAGGGTTCAATAAATTAGAAGGAGGGGGGCAATATATATATTTTTTTGTGTGGTTGTCAATTCTAAGAAAAGAGCGGATGTTTAAAAAAAATTGATTGGAGGGGTACTAATTATACCACCACCCAAACCACCCTACAACTCGGTAGGAGAGAATAAACCTAACTTAATTCGAATCTTTCTTATAAAAATGCAATCATAGTTTGCAAAATTGGTAGTTTAGTAGTTGTAAATTAATACTTGAATGGTCTAACTATTTAATAGTTGAATAGTTTAGATTAGTAAATTAGTTGATTTTATGCAAAATGTTAGATTTAACAAAAGCATGTAATCAGAAAAAATATTTTTACATAAAATAAAACATTTTAGGCATATATGTGTACTCAGGGATTTTTTTTATTTTAAGTTTTTTTTTCATGTTATCCTAGGCATAAATAAAAAAAGCTTTCTGAATTATACAGACAACAATATCGTTAACTTATATTGCAAAAAAAAATAAGAAGAATAAAAACAAGCATTCAATATTTAAAATGGAACAGCTAGTTTCATCTCCTTAATTCACTATATAAATTTTTATTCTTATCACAAAAATGCAATATTATAAGTTTATATATAATATATACTAACTTGATGCTTTTTAATGTTCTTTGCTTTATATTTAAATGTAAGATAAACTTAACACTTATATCTTTTTAAAATTTATATGCAATAAAGCCATATATACTATATATTAAAAATATTCATTTCAAATAAAAGTTGTTTTGCATTAGTAAAACGATCTTTAAATTTTATTAGTCGCGCTAGATGCTTCTGTTGCCGATGAAAATATAGATTTATTTGAGAATAGTAAAAAAAAATTTTATCAACTTGTTGCTCTCACGTTTAAGGCAGGTGTACAGTGAGACAAAACCGTGTTTTTTGTGCCAAAATTATTTTTTTAATTTTTTTTATTAGAACATTATAAATTAGTTATACAAACAATATAAAATAAATATCAAGCTTATTGCTAAAAAACTTAAAAATCTAGATAAAATGTTTTTTTTTGTAAATACAATTAAAAATTACGAATTTTTAATTGTATTTACAAAAATCTTTTTATTATATCTTCATTTGTCTTTGTTCTTGAATTTATACGGGAATGATGTTCCCTATATTTTCTAAATTCTTTATTTTTAGCTTCTTGACTAAATAGGTAAAATAGTAAAAAAAGGTAAAAAATGTTTACCGTCATTTGAATCTCCAGATCCTGCATATTTTGGGTAGTCAACAACAAGTCCCCTTTTTTTGATTCCTTTTTTATATTTATTTTTCGTTCTTTAACGAAAGCCTTCTCTGCGTCTCCTCTTGCTTGCCATTTTTTGATTGATATCTTACATGAGATATAAATGAGGCACTCAAAAAGTCTTATTCATGAATGAAGTGTAGAAAATACATATTGAAGCTGATCCGATGAATAAAAAAGTTTCGTAACTTTGTCGATGTTGTTCATTTCTTTTGGTGAACATCCACATATACTGCAACATTGACTAGAGCTTGATAATGTTTACATTCGATAAGGGAGTATGAACTTTGCCATCTATCATTGTAACTTGAATGCTATGTTTATCATTTATCGGTTAGAGTTTCTCTAACATAAGTTGCTATCTGAAGTGGAACTTATTTTTTACCTTTTTTTTAAGACATGTGACACAGACTGTGTAAATTCAATTCAAAAATCATTGTCCATAACGGCAATGAAGAACTATCGATAAACCTAGGTAAAAAATTCAAAATTCTAAAAAATCACAATGTAATTTTGTTTGCAGTAATCAATTATGTAAGGATTTTTAGTATTTTAAAAATATTGTGGATTTTTCAGACATGTGATACAGTCTGTGTAAATTAAATTAAAAAATCATTGCCCTACAGGGCATTAAAGAAAACAATTTTCTACAAGATTAAAGATCTCATCTTTCAAAGTAGCTTCTTTAATGAGAAATAAATTAGTATTTTCTATAAACCTAGGTAAAAAATACAAAATTTTAACAAACATAATATGAATTTATTTGTAAAAATCAATTACGTTAGATTTTCTAGAAGTTTAGGAATATTGTGGTGCAAAAAGAGTTGCTATCCAGTTTTGGGCAACAAACTAGCTCTTTTCATCAAAAATGTTACCTGCCTCTGAGAATAATCTCATTTTAAATGTTACTTAAATTTTAAATAATTTAAAAGTATTGGTTGCCTAATACTGTATATATTTCAATTTTAACCTAAATGGAAAAGTAGAAAACAAAGAAATAATTTTAAATAAAAATAATATGCAGGTCAAAACTTTCAAAAAAAAAATTATAAGAAAAAAATAAAACAACATATTAGATTTAAATGAAACAAGAATAAAATTAATGAAATAGATAATCTGTTTCATTAATTTGATTCGAATATATATATATATATATATATATATATATATATATATATATATATATATATATATATATATATATATATATATATATATATATATATATATATATATATATATATATATACATATTCAGTATCGGACAAAACGAGTGCAACCAAATAATGCTAATTTAGTTTCTTTATATAAAAGTGCTGCATTTTTTCAATTTAGAGAAATAACTATGTAACTGTTTAGAAACAACGTTCTTCAAGTTTTATTCATCACAAAGTTCATTATTTGTACACGAAAACTAATAAATTAATCAAAAGTATTAAAAAAAGTTGATTTCCTTCTGGACAAAACAAGTGCAACTCGACAAAATGTTGACCAAGCTGTATTTTGCTATCAATATTTCGTGGCGAATCCTTTGTTGTTGATCACAGCCTTGCATCTTCGAGGCATAGATTCGATCAGGTGATCAAAGAAACTTAGTGGAATTGCTGCTCAGGCCTTTTGGATTTGTTCAAATAGTTGATCCTTATTACGAACACCTTCACGATTAATTCTGCGGTTGACGATCTCCCACAGGTTCTCGATAGGGTTAAGATCCGGAGATTGAGGCGGCCAATCCATCACCGATAGGTGGTTGTCTTGAAACCACTGCTTGACTACTTTTGCAGTGTGTTTCGGATCGTTGTCTTGCTGAAAAACCCATTTCATTGGCATATTCCATTCAGCATGAGGCAACATAACATCTTTCAGGATATTTTTATACATGAAACGGTCCATTACTCCATCGTTTCGATGTATTGGACCTAGATCGTTAGCAGAAAAACACCCCCAGACCATTACTTTGCCTCCACCATGCTTCACGGTCTTATGAGAGTAACGTAAATCGAGGCGTTTTCCGGCCGGTCGACGTACACGGCAAATGCCATCGCTCCCAATAATGTTGAACTTTAGTTCATCACTGAACAGGACAGTTCGCTATTTCTGCACATTCCAGTCAGTATGAGATGTAGCAAACAGGCATATTTTCTTCTGGGTTTTAGTGAAATCAGCGGTTTCTTTGCAGGGCATCGAGAAAACAATCCGGCTTCAACAACACGTCGTCTGATTGTTCGGTCCGATACAGGTAGCTTTTGTATCTCGACTGATGATATCCAGGGATCCTTCTTGACGGATCTGACGATCATAGAATTCTCTCTAAAAGTGGTGGAACGCGGTCTTCCACCTTTTTTATCTGCTGCCAACTTCCTCGTAGAACGATATTTGGAACATAGTCTTGATACGGTCCAATTTTTCACGCGATGTTTATCACAAATACTTTTTTGTGACATTCCACTTACGTAATCGCCAATAATTTTCTTTCTTAGTTCCAATCCAAGACTGTCGGGAGCCATTTTTGCACTTGAAGTCATAAAAATAATAAAAATAAATAATCACGCTTCTCAAGGCTTACCGTGTTACATTTACCTTGTGATGATACAATAATGCTCTGAGGAACACAACGTCTTGGTTGGATGTGGACTGTATTGATGTAATAAAACACTTGTTGTATTTCACTTCTTGTATTGATGTTCTTCGTTAAAACACTTTGATAAAACTCACTTCGATAAACTGTCTTGATATTACTGACTAATTGACTTCCATATACTGACTGAATTACATGTCGATTTACATGTCTCTTATATAGTAAATGAACCTGTGTGAACCTGTTCTGGAAGATTCTAGATGCTTCTTTTTGATGCTTCCGGAAGCTTCTGGATGCGTCTGGATGCTTCTAAATGTTTCTGGATATTTCTGGATGCTACTGAATGCTTCCAGATGCTTCTTCTGGAAGCTTCTGCATGCTTTTGGAAACTTCTGGAAACTTCTGGATACTTCCTTTAATTATTAAAAAACTTCCGTGACGTTAACACGGACCAGACTTAAGAAAATGAAACAAACCAAAAAAGTTGCACTTGTTTTGTCCGCTGCAAAGTTGCACTTGTCAACGAAATTCTGCCAGTGTGCTGTCACCTGTCAGCTGATTGCTCATGTCATGGCATGCTCTGACTCCAGACTCCTGAACTGTTTGCTGTGGTAGTATAGTTCGTTTCGTTTTTAAGACATGTAAAATAAGGAACACTTTTTAGCATTGTTCGATGTTGGTTGCAAATGTTTTGTCCAATACTGTATATATATGTACATATATATACATATATATATATATATATATATATATATATATATATATATATATATATATATATATATATATATATATATATATAGAGAGAGAGAGAGAGAGAGAGAGAGAGAGAGAGAGAGAAAGGGAGAGAGAGCGAGAGAGAGTTAAAGAGAGAGATATTGGTCTCGAGACTCATATTTAAATGTCTTGGTCTTGGTATTGGACTTGAAGTCTAGAATCTTAGTCTTAGTCTTGGTCTTAAAAGCCTAGAGTATTGGTCTTAGTCTTGAGCTTTGTCTTAGTATCGGACCTCTACTGTCCTTTATTTCTTGATACTTACAAAAAATATCAACTCAATAAATGGATTAGTTATTAACAGCAAACCGTGGATTGCTGCGACTTCCCACCCTCAATGAGAGTTCGTCGCGTTGGTTTAATAAGGTTCCAACTGAAATTTTTTATTTTAGCAGAATTTAAAAAAATTTTTTAATGTTTAATCAAAATTATTTATATTACTATTTTTTATTTATTTTTGCATTCTTTTTTTGATTGATGTACAAAAATGCATAAATAAATGAAAATAAGTATATAAATATACTTATTTATGTATGATAGAAACTTATGAAAATAAGTTTCTATCATACATAAATATCATTTTAAACATGACTAAGTCTTTGAGCCATATGTTCGCATAAACTTTGCAGTTGTATGCTTGCAGTATAGTCAGTAAAAATCACGTTTTTAGGGTAGTACAAAAGTTTTGATGATTTTAAATTGTTATATGCAGGATACAGGCTGCATTATTTTTCAATTACTGCATTTCTATGGAGTTGAATAGCAGCTTTGATCATATTTGAATCTAGCATCAACGACAATGCTTCATTTCCAGAAAGCATCAAAAACTCTACATTTTTATCTAAATATATTTTGTTGATTGCTCTTGCCTGTTTTGTTTTTATTTATTAAATGAAACTTTTAAAGCAAATATTAGCTTATTTGACGAATGAATTTTTGAAGTTTGCTAATATGTCTATACTTAGTTCTCAAAGAATACTCTTAAAAATCAATAATTGGTGGTCAGCCGGTGCAAGAAGAAGGTGGAAAATTAAGATGTGCTAAAATGTTCATAAGCCTTGATCTCCTAACAATGTCATTGTTCTGATCAAAGGACAACTCAAAGAATGCTAACAAATGACGAAATGATTTTTCAGTATCTTAAATAGAAATGTATCTTACATAATATCTCTTTAAAAAATGTAAACATCAAAATATTTCATCTAAAAACAAAATTAAAACTTTCTTCCGAATATCTGTAAAAAATTATTATTACATAAACTAAATGTACATTTAATATACTAAAGGTACATTAAATATACTGAAAAGGTTAGAAAAATTTAAATATTTATTTGTGGGAAGGAAGGTGGGGGAGGGGGGAGGTAGCAACAACCATAATATATAGAATAAAGAAATTATTTAATGAAACCATTGGTAAATTAAAAAAATTATTTTATATTTGTAATTACACACTTTGCATAATTGGTTTGTAGTTAAAAAGTTATTACAAAATACTAGAGTTTTAAGAACTTATTAAAAACATGTTTTTGCAATAAATACTATGAATCGAATATGATTTACTTGTAACAACCTTATTTATTGCAAAAAATTGCAAAATATTTATGATGCTGGGCTATTTACATACATTAAGCATTAGATTTACATAATCAAATGTTTTGAGGATATTGGAGAATGGTTTATCTGATACTTAATAGCAAAGGTTGTAAAGTAGCAAAAATATTGAAAACTGTCTGTCACTGATGCATAAAAACTAAGGACTGCACTTACGTTAAATTGTTTTGAAAAGTCTGAGCGAAAAAAACAATGTTAATTCAAATAATATATTCTAAGATTATACTTAATAAAATTAGTTTAAAACACTAGTGCATAAGAAAGTTTATAATTAAAAAATGCAAAATAGCGTTTTGAAACACATGTCGAATTCACGGGTAAATAACTGCATGAAATAACGTTTTAATTGGTATTTAATGTTTTTTTGAATAGATATTTCCTCTAATGAACATGTTCTCACCATTATGATGAGTTTTTAGGATGCAATGCCGACAATTATTTTATGGTATTTTGGCACACTCTTTCCCACTGTGAGGTATCGCCAAAATTTTAGGGCTGTTTTGATCCCAGACCCCAATTATTGCAGTTATTTGCAAAGTATCCTAATTTGATATAAGTATAAACATATAAATGTTTGGAGTTTGTTTTATGTCTGAAAGTTAATTTTCAACAGCAAAAAATGGTGCATACGCCCCTGACTAAATTACTTTCATACTCAACGCCGTTAATGCATGTACTGGAAAATACACGAATTTTGCGTTTTTATAAAAAGGTTATGTTTCACTACATTTTTTTAGCCAAAATAATTTATTTTTTTTAATTTTTTTTTTCTCCTAGCGCTTTAGTTTGTCTAAAATCAAACAAGTTAAATTTCTTAAGTTTAGATATAAAATTTTGCTTTATAGTTGATGAGCCGTATTATGGTATAAAATGACGCTGCTCTCAATGAAGATAAAACATTAAATTGAGAAAGCAACTTTTTCAAACGAGTTTTAAGTTATATGTTTAATTTCTAACCAATCATATGTCTGCAAACATATTAAAGGTCAAAAAAAAAATTAGTTATTTCAAGTCTAAAATCTGTTTTTTCCATTTTATATGAAAGTTTTTATCAATATGAGTGTGAAAAACACACAAATTGACATACGACTAATTAGACTATTAAAGTTAAACCTTTTAAGGTTTATTTAAAAGTCTAAGTTCAAAATTTAAACATTACTGTGATGTGAACACCCCTGTTTTATAATGCCATAAAACTATTAAACTAAAATTCCGGTCTTTAAATTACCATAGATTAATATATATTTTTTATTTGAATATATTTATATTTTTTATTTTTTTTGTAGAAAATGTGTATACATATTTTCTTACTCCATCGCAAAAGATATGTTGAATTTTAAACAATATATATAGATATTGTTTAAACTTACCATATCTTTAAGAGCTTAATATATATTGTTTATAAACAAATGTTGCAGACCGGAAAAAAAATATGTTTGTTATCACCGAGAACAAACAAGACAAAAAGTTTGAGAACTTGCATTAACGGCGTCGAGTAGTTCGCTTATTTAATGTTTTAATAATATGCACGATTTTTTTAAATGCAGCGCTTTGCAAACAAATTTATTTTTTTTTGTAATTGTTTCGCATATAGTAAAACCGGGTCAAACCGCACACCATATTATTCCGCATACTGATCGAAATTTTCAAATAAAAACTAAAAGGATATGGCTATGAAAAAAATAAAAATAGATTCAAATACAGAACCGTTTCCTCTAATCGAATTGATAAAATTGTATGTCAATTCAACTCCACTTTTTTCTTTTTTTATACAACTTTAACGGTGAGTCAAAATTTTTATATATTTTGTATCGTTGCGAACAAAATAGCGCTTGAACCGAAACTGATATAAAAGTAATTTTAGTACTATCTTGTTGGAAATTTAATTTTAATTCTGATAGTATAATTTTTATGCAGCTAGAACAAAAAATTAAATCAAAAATCAAAAAAGAAAGAAAAAACTATTTTTTTGATAAAACCGCACACTCGAGTAATTACTTAGTTTAGTTTTTCGCAAGTGACTAAGCGCCTATCTTTATCTAATTAACTTAGTGTTTGTTTCGGTTTAATTAAAAATGAACTATAATGTTATTTGTTAATATAAGTATCTCTTGCTCATTAAAAACCAATTATTATATTATTTCTCAAAATAATCATCACTCGCTCAATTCAATTTAACTCACTCACTTTAACATGTCAACTAAAAAAACAAAAGTATACAAGACGATATACTAGCCACATTAACTGATTTGAAAGAAAATAAAACATCACTGAGAAAATATCCATTCAAACATGGCGTTTCAGTCTCAACGCTCAAAGATCGCAAAAACAACAAAGGCTTCCATGGCTCAGGTACAACGACGGTGCTTTCAAATGAAACAGAAAGATTTATGGTGCATGCTTTCCAATTACTTGGTGACTGGGGTTATGGTTTACCCCAAATGAAATCTTAGAATTTGTATGTAGCTACCTTAAACGCGAAGGTTAGTTGTAGTTGTTCAAAAATGGCAAGCCTGGTAAAGAGATTTTATGCCTTTATGAAGAGATGTTCATTAGAAATTTCAACGAGAAAAGCGGATAGCATTTAAAAGAGCCACTTCCTGTACGCCAGAAATAATTGATCTTTATTTTGAATGCGTTGCCAAGCGATACCAACAGACTGGTATAACTTCTGGCTCGCATACTTGGGATTGTGATGAAACAGGTTTTTTGTGTGATTAACGCAAAGCATCCGTAGTGTGCCGAAAAGGGACAAGACGTGCATTTAACTTAATGGCAACAATGAAAAAATTTATTATACTGTAAACAATTGCTGCAACGCTGATGGGCATTTTACATCACTATGTATGATAAACAAAACCAAAAGAAACTTTTGTCCTGACTGGGCAAGAGGTAGTCCAGTTGGCACCAAATATTCAATTTCAAAATCAGGTTGGATGGAGCACGATACAACTATTCAATGGCTGAAAGAAGTATTTATACCCGAAACTGAGGAAATTGGTGGTATTCATATTTTAGTATTAGATGGGCATACAATTCACATAAATTTGGAAGCTGAGCAAAAAACACAATATAATCTTGATTTGTCCACCAGAGCATTCTTCACGTGTTTTACAACCATTGGGTAGAGGTGCCTATTGTCATGTCAAACAAGCATGGAAAGAAACTCTTACAAAGTATTACAAATACTCAAAATGTAAGAACGCTTGCACACAATTGCTGGTTTCCAGTACACTGGCTTATTTCCACGTAATAAAAACGACATAAATCATAAGGCATTAGCAATCACACATTTAATCCACCTTCATCAACTTTAGCAGCCTCTGCAGCACCTACACTATCTTGCTTAGACACAGCTTCATCATCTTCAACAGCCGCCGCAGCACCTACTCCAACTACTCACCGATTACCATCTTTCTCAACTACACCAGCTTCAAGTTTTGATAGGCATCGAGCATGTGTTGAGCGTTGCAAAAACAGTATCGAGATAGAGTTGAAGCATTTTTTTCAAGCCAGAAATCAATCGCATGTTAAGAAATCGAAGCAGTGCAACATATCAAAACTTGGCGGAAAATGTGTTTCCAAAAAAAATGTGATCGAGTTCCTCAAACAAAAAGATGAAGAAAAAGCAACAATGGAAGCCATGAAAGTTACTAAACTTAACGCAAAGCGTAGACTCTCTATGCCAAGTACTCAAATGCCTGAACAACCTCAACAAAACAATAATGAAGAACAAGTACCAGCAGCCAAACGACTTAAAATTTGCAAAATGTAAAAAGTGTAGAGTACAGTTACACGCAGAAATGTTGCAATGCGAGAATTCGATAAGTAAGGAATGGTTGTGCAAAGAAACATGTTTACCAAAGAAATATGTAGTTGGAGCTAAATGTTTTTGTTGCAAAAAATGTAAAAACTTTAATATAGTTTCTTAAATATAAATTGTGTTAAAAAAATGATAAAAAAAGAGTTTAAATTTAAAAAATTCAATGCTTTTTCAAGTGTGCGGTTTTATCAGAATGTCGCCTAAAACCGCACATTTTTTTTCTTAACATTTAATATTTTCGATAATTTAATTATTATTTATGATGAACAATTTTATCGCAGCTAAATATATAATTAGATCTTGTCAAAATATTTTTTAAATATTTTGACAAAGTTAAGAAACACAGAAATGGGTCAAAAAGTAGAAGGTCAAACAACAAAGTATATTTATACTTTCAATTGACCTTTCCCCATAAATACAATGCATTATGGTACTTGTATGAACGCGGAAGTAAACAACAAAAATCCGAGTAAAATGTCAAAATTTGAAAGAACTAAGATTGTCCCAATAGAACTTGGTGTATTTTATTTCACACTTTTTAAATTTTTAAGTTCAATTTTAAAAACTATATTATTGAAGTAAACTTTGCACTATATAAGACTTCGAAGAAAAGATAGCAACAAGTGAACCAAACATGTCATTTAACTAAAAAACAAACAAAAAAAAGAAGTCAGGATTTTGCATGTTGTGTACCTAAATGCATTAGCAACTAAGTAAAACATAAAAATGCAATTCCCAATAAAGAAAATATTGAAGAATATAAAAAATATTAACTTCTTAATAACTTTTTTCTAATAACTTTTACATACTTTTATATCTTTTCAAATATTTTTTTAATCATATACTGAAAATAAAATGTATTTAAACAAGGTAAAATCTTATTGAACCAGTTTTCATTTTCAAATTTAATTGATTGCACAAACAAGTCTTTATTTTTGTATAGAACTAAGTCAATTTTGCTCTTCTCTGTAAAAGTTTTGATTCCTTGACATTGGTAAAATTAGTTGTTTGATTTTTAGTTTTTGCTGTCTTCTACTATTTCCATACAAAAATTTTTATTGGTACAAGCTTTTTGTACAAAAAGATTTCTTTTTTAAAAAGAGCACTTTACTTCAATCATTTTGTAGCTGCACGAAATCCAACCCATCTGGGCTATCATCAGCTGCACAAAAATACAACCCATCAGGGCTAGAGCTAGCCATGGCATTTATGATTTACAACAAGATATTTTCACTTCTAATACTCCATTGACAAGCTTGTGTTTGTAAACTACTATCACAGTTTCTTATAAGCTTTTTTAACACTGAAGTTTAACGGAGTATTATTTTTACGGTTTATACCAAAATTTAATGCATTAATTTTTTTATTTTGTTCTTAAATCAATTTTTGTTTTTGTATTGATCTTTAGTTTTTGATTTAACTTGAATTATTTTCCCAACATTGATTAACATTATGGCAAGCTTTAATTTTCCTCAGTCAAATTAGTTTTAATTAAATGGTCCACACAATGTAGAAATTTTTCCATTTTAACTAGGTTTAAATTTTTCAACATTTTCTCATTTACCCGTTAATAAATATTTCGCAAAAATGATTTTGGCCAAATTTAATTTCAATAATTAACACAGCCATTGTTTAACATTGATTAACATTGTCATTGTCATTCCTTGGTTTAATTCTATATAATAAATATTTGGTTTAACTCATAGTTCTCTTTGAAAAATATTTGGTTTAACTCATAGTTCTCTTTGAAAAATTTTACTATGCATACAGTAAAAATTAAATTTTACAAGATTTAACATGTCTTAGTGCATTATACATCAAATTATGGGAGGGCATGTTTTTGCCCTTCTGCCCCCCCCCCCCCCCATCCCCCATATCCTTCAACCTAAAAAACTAATAACTAGCTATTTTAAGTTTAGCAGCTCTTCTTTCAAAATATTGTCTGATACTATATAAGTAAATATATTTAGATGTGTTATCGGTACCAGGGATGTCTTTTGATTATTAAGTTACATTTTTAGATAGGATGGGAATTAAAAATTTTAATTTGATCAAATACATCATTAGAAAGAGCTTTAATACAGTATTTTAATGGTGAAAAAAATTATCAAATTGAACAATTCTCCAAAAAGTTATGAGGTTTTAAATACCAAATTTTTGATATATGGAGTTGTTGAAAAAACTGTGGGCAAAATTTGGTTTTTAATTATCTAAATTGTTATAACTTAGTCAATTTTTATCAAAATACGTATAACTTGGTATCAGAAGATAGGTGTAACATTGAGCTACAAATTTATAATGGTTTCTACCCGCCGAGCGGATCTTGGGACACATAGCCAAGCCACCACCTTAACTGTCAAAAAATGAATATTTTTTTATAAAATTTTTTTTACAAAATTTGTAATTAAAAAAAGCCCTAAAACTTGGGAAAAGATGTCTAAACCAAGTTGAGATAGATGAAGATGCTGTAACTGTTCCTCCAAACAAATCAAAGTATTGTCAAGCAAGTGGAGGACAAAAATTAACCATCCCAGATGTCAGACAACTTTTATCCTAACAAACGCTTTCAAATAATGCAGGCCGACCGTGAAGAAAGAATATTTGAGTACCTGAAAAAAATTTGGACTGTACCTAAATACTTTATTGAAAATGTTGGAGTTGATCCAACTGTGCTGAATGGTGATCAAATGCCACTCCACCGGAATGAAAGTTCTCGCCAAAAGACCTTGAAGAAAATTATTCTCTTTCAAGAGAACGAATTACTGCTTACACTCAAGTTTGCAGTGACCTTAAAGTCTCACTTAAACCAGAATTTGTGTTTAAAGGCAAAGGTGTTTGCAGTGACCCTAAAGTCTCACTAAAACCAGAATTTGTGTTTAAAGGCAAAGGTGTTCGTATAAAACTTAATCCTCCTCAAGAGGTAAAGTTTCAATGGGCACCTAAAGGTTCCTATCGATTGGAACATATTCTGAGTACAATGGCTAATTTACCAAATAGACACAACATTTTTACACATCAAAATTACGGAATTTATGTGCAAGATGATTATAGTGTGCACATAATGTCAGAAATAAAAACTGCCTTACTGAAAGAAAGGTTATATTTACGTTGGAATAGGTGGTGGTATTACAGGGGATGTCCAAATTAACTTTACAGATTTCCACAGGCCTTTAAAAGTTAAATACCGAGTGTTGGAACAAAACCATATGATGGAGCAATTAAGACTTTACACCTCCAACAGGAGTGAAACGAAAGTAAGGATACAAACCTTGTGAAACAGAGCCGTTAGATGAAGGAGATGAATTATTTGATTGTGAAGGTGAAAAATTATTTATAAGCCAACACAATGAGGAGCATCAGACAGTCGAGGAAAACGATACAAATGTGGTAACAGGTGCTATAGAAAACCAAGATGAAAACAATCGAAACAATGAAAACAATTTAAATATTTTTATTAGGTGATTTATGTCGAGGCAATAATGATTTAAGAAAAGATGCTGTTTTCATTGATGAATTCGGAAAACTCTTAAGTAATGCAGAAACATCTACCCAATTTATTCCACATCTTACCAGATTTAAACGGAGCTACATAACATCTCGCCGTGCCATTAAAAGCCTTATTGAAAATAACAACCTTGAAGCCGTTGACAACGAACAGTTGGATTATGAAGTGGAACACCGCGATGAAATTAATTCAATCAGGAACGCTTTTGAGGACCTGTTTAAATAAAAAGATCATTTTTATATTTTCATATTTATAGCAGCACAAACATTCTTTCACCATAGGTGTAGTTTTTTTAGTGTTTGAGACTTCATTTATATACATATCATTTTTAATAAACATATTTATAAATTATAAATTTTTTAGTGTTTGAGACTTCATATGTATATATATTATTTTATATAAACATATTTATGAAGATTAATTTTTATATCCTTCTACTTTCAATTCAACCCCCCATCCCCTCAGTTTATTAGATTTGTGGTCAAAGTCTACTCCTCTTCCCCCCCCCCCCCGTTTATTGAGACCCCCCCCCCCCCCCCTCCGTTTATTAAATCTGGACTAAAATTTCCACCCACTCGTTTATTCCCTTGTATTCGGGACTTTTAAATGAATTTATATTTATTAAAACAAGTAAAGTTAATATACAACAAAAGTACATACAGTCAAAACTATGTTTTACCAAATTTTACATGTAGTTGTGGTGTATATATTGACTTGTGTTAGGAGGGGTGGGGAGGGTTAGATGTATTTCAGAACACTCTTTCTCCCTCCCCCCTCCCTAACCTCAAAAAAAGAAAAAGAAAAGTTTTAGTTCAAAAAAAGTTTTTCAAGTGAAAAATTAAATTGCTGAATGAAAAGCTTTCAAAATAAAACTTGAGTTCGGCATTTGACCTTTTGAAGACATAAATTAAATTTTCTTTAATGGAAGAAGGGACTTTGCTGTTTTTTTCTTTTATTAAGTTTTTCTCCCACCATACATTAGAGTTAGAATATTATTATTATACTGTTAATAGCAGAGTTTTCGTCCAAAAAATTCTCTCAACATTATGTCATCTAAATTATCAAGTTGTTTTGTAGACAATTTAAATAATTAATAAACTTTAAAAAAAGATAGTACAAGCACTCTTTTTCAAACTTTTTTTTTTCTTTTTTTAGCATTTGCAAAACTGCTTTTTCAATCTCTTTTTTTTTAAATTTTCCTTTTTTTTTATTGGTCATTTTAAAAAACCACTAAACTACATTTTTTCTAAATAAATGATATTTACTATCAAGATAATCCAAAGCTCTATTATTTTATCTTAACTTGCATAAAATATAACAAAATGTTGCAATAGATGATCTTTCTTTGGCATCACTAAACATTCCCAGAAACTCTTTACTTTCTATATTATGAAACCATGCTCTTGATGCCTCCTTTTTGTGAGTCTCAGTTATCAAAAGAGAATACTATGTCTTGTATTGACAATTTTAGAGATCTTCTATCAGAATGCTGTTAATAAGCTTGTCATCAAGATATAAACTTGTAATTGATTTTAAATTTATCGAATTTAGTACTCCCAAAAATATGTGATACTCTGAAACACAGTGCAGCTGAGATATGTATGTATATACATATATATATATATATATATATATATATATATATATATATATATATATATATATATATATATATATATATATATATATACATATATATATATATATATATATATATCAAAAAAGAGAAAATTAAAGATAAATATAAAGAATATCGAAAAAAAAAAAAAAAAAAAAAAAAAAATCTATATATAAAAATATTAATTATTTATTTTATAAGCACAAATAACTTATCAACGATCATATAAATTAACTTGAAGCAAACACACACCAAAAAGCATTCAAAAAGGAAAAGAAAAAATATATATAAAAAAATAAAAAAGAACTTCGAATTTTTTAACACTTTATAAACTTAAATAAGAAAAGAAAAAAAAAAAAAAAAAAAAAAAAAAGGAGGGAAAAAAAAAGGTAAAAAAAAGAACGAAAAGTAAAGTAAACAAATAAAAAGAAGAAAAAGATAAGAAGAATTTAATAATCAATTAAAAAAGAAAGAAGAAAAAGTAGTGTTAGAAGATTTTTTATTTTTTATTATTTCTTTATTTTTTGTTTTAGATAATTTTCTTTTTTCTTTATGATATAACTTGTAATCATGATTATAATTCATTAGTTATTATTTTTCAGTCATTATGTTATTATTTATTTTCTCACATTATTTTATTTATTCATAGTTAATTGTATTTATTATTAGTCCTCGTTTGATACCTAGTTATTTAATATATTACATTTATTTTTAATATTATATTTTTATAAACTTATTTATTATTGACTTATTTTTATTTGTTATTGTTCTAGTATCTTTGTTGATAATATTATTATTAGTAACAGTTAACAGTAGTTATATTATTATTAGTTTATATTATTAATATACTAGATATTATTATAGAGTTAGTTTTTTTATATTCGATATTTATTGTTGTCATAGTTACTTTTAACATTAGTTCGTGGTTTGTCTAATTTTAATTTATTTTGATTGTTTAATTTTATAAAAGTTAGCTTTTAATTACCTTTAATGTGAATCTTTTTTTCTATCATTGTTCTTATTTTTTTGTATTGTTTTAAAAATTATTTTCGATTACTCACGCTAACAGTTACCCAAGTTTTAAATTATTAAATTTAGTCTTTTACTTTGCATTTATTTTTCAAACCTCTATTTTACGCTTTAGTCACTTTAATTAGTTAATACTGCATATACATAAAAATATTTTTTCTAAAGATTATGGCATTCAAATCTCTCTGCAATACTTGTCATAAAAATATAACTGATAATCAAAGAGCCATCCAATGTGATCTGTGTAACTCATGGGTCCATGCAAAGTGTACTCATATTAATGCGTACTCTTATAATCTTCTTTCAAATGACTCGTCAGATTTTTATTGTCATAGTTGTTTATCTAAGAGTATGGCGTTCAGCTCGATTTCCAACTTGGAGCTTAAATCAACATTATTATGTAAGAATATACCTACTAGTTCATTAAACTCTTTTGAGACTCCAAGTAATCATAAAAAGATCTTTAAAGATCTAAATAAATTTCCCAGTTCTGTTAATTGCAAATACTATGACGTTATTGATCTCAATAAAACTATGCTCCCCAATTCGGAACTATATATTCATCTTAACATCGCTTCTCTACCATTCCACATTGACGAACTCTGTAGTCTTATCAGCTCTCTTAATAATTTTCCCTTAGCAATAGGTATTACAGAATCTAATTTATATATAAACGATACAAATATAACTGATATATACATAAACGGGTTTAATATTGAGCATTGTCCTACTGAGGCTAAAAAAGGCGGAGCACTTTTATACTTACGCTCAAATTTAAACTACGTAGTTCGCAATGATCTTATGATTTACTCATCTAAATATTTAGAGTCTATTTTTGTTGAAATCGAAAAACCTTGTGAATCAAACATAATAATTGGCTGCATTTATCGTCATCCCTCAATGAATCAACATGAGTTTACTTCTTCCCACTAAACTCCTTTACTTGAAAAGCTAAGTAACGAAAAAAAAAAGATCTTTTTAATGGGTGATTTTAATATGGATCTATTAAGTCACAATGAATCTAACCCTGTTTCTAGATATCTTGATTCTTTAACTTCTTACTCACTAAGCCCTTCTATAATTTTACCATCACGCATAACGGCTACATCTAAAACGCTGATTGACAACATATTCACAAACTTTCATTCAACTGATCAATACTCAGGTAACCTTACGATTTCAATTTCAGACCACATGGCACAATTTATTTGCATTCCTGGCATACCCAAACACCCCAAAAAAGTAAAAACTTACAGACGATGCTTCAAAAAATTTAATAAAAGTTTATTTATTGAAGAAATTTCTAATATCAATTGGGAACTCTCTATTAAAAAAGATGATGATGTTAATAAGTCTATGGTTTTTATTTTAAAAACATTTGATGAAATCTTAGACCGACATGCTCCTTACAAAATACTAACCAACCAACAAATTAAACTAAAATCAAAACCTTGGATAACGTATGGAATACTTAAATCTATCTCAGTTAAAAACAAACTTTATAAAAAGTTTATAAAATCAAAAAATATTTATAAGAAAAATGAATTATTTACAAAATTTAAATTTTATAGAAACAAAATTTCCAATTTATTAAAATTTAGCAAAAAAACATACTATATTACGTATTTTAATAATAATCTGAATAGTGTTAAAAACACCTGGAAGGGAATAAAAGAAATCATTAATATTAGACCTTCTACACACAATACATCTTTTAAACTTAAATTGAACGAAAATCTTATCACTGATCACACTGCCGTATCTAATATATTTAACAATTTTTTTAGCACTATACATAATAAACTACTTAGCAAAGCCATACCCCCAAAACGCGTATTTAGTGACTTTCTTAACATTCCAAATGCTAAATCGTTTTTTATTAATCCTGTTACTGAAAATGAAATATCTGGTCTCATTACAAACAAGCTCAAAACTGAAAAAAGTCTTGGTCCTAATAGCGTACCTACATTCCTCCTTAAACTAGTCCCACACATTATTTCAAAGCCTCTCTGTACTGTTATAAATAACTCATTTAAAAGTGGTATTTTCCCAGATATTTTTAAAGTTGCCAAAGTTATTCCAATATTTAAAAAAGGCTCTTTACTAGATTTCACAAATTATCGACCCATCTCCTTGCTTTCTAATATAGGTAAACTATTTGAGAAGGCAATGCATATTAGGCTTTATGCTTTTCTTGAAAAATTTAAATGTTTTTACACCCATCAGTATGGATTTCGTGCCAATCACTCCACAACTCATGCTCTCATTGAAATGACTGAACTGATTAGAAAAGCAATCGATGACAAATATTTTGCATGCGGTGTATTTGTCGATTTACAGAAAGCGTTCGATACAGTAGATCATTCAATTTTGTTAAAAAAATTAGAATATTATGGGATCAGAGGCGTACCCCTTAAATGGTTTATTTCGTACTTAAACAATAGAACACAATTTGTTGCTATTAATGACTCAAAATCTACCCTTGTAAAATGTTCTAATGGTGTTCCACAGGGTTCAGTATTGGGACCACTGCTTTTCCTTCTTTATATTAATGATCTTCATACGTCCATTAAGTTTGCTACTGTTTACCACTTTGCTGATGACACTAACCTAATGCTAATTAATAAATCCTTAAAAAAAATTAACAAACACATTAACCATGATCTTGCCAATCTAGTTCAGTGGCTTCGCTCCAACAAACTTTTTCTAAACTCTAACAAAACTGAACTTATTATCTTTAAATCAAATAAAACAAAAATCTATAAACATATGAACTTTAGATTAAGTGGCAAAAAAATTGAACCTGTTAACTCAATTAAATATCTTGGTATAAAAATTAATTCAAATCTTTCCTTTTTATCCCACTGTGAAGACTTAGCAATGAAACTAAGTAGATCTAATGGTATGTTGGCCAAAGTTCGCCATTATGTTAATCTTGAAACACTTTTGAACATATACCATGCTATTTTCGGCTCACATCTTATATATGCATGCCAAATTTGGGGGCAGTCCCATCAACAAGCTCTTATTAGGTTATCCCACCTCCAAAACAAGGCTTTAAAAATTATTTATTTTCAGAATATTAAATTTAATTCTAATGTGCTCTATCTAACTTCTAAAGTATTAAAACTATGTGACTATATTCAATTTTCAAACTGCCAATTTGTCTGGAACCACCAACACAATAACCTACCTTTAACTTTCATCAATTTCTTTTCCAAAAGTGCCAACTCTCGTTATCACCTTTGTTCCAATAGTAATTTAAACCTGTCTGTCTCTAAACATTGCTCTCATAAATACGGACATAAATCTATAAAGTATCAAAGCATTAAAACTTGGAACAACCTTCCTTATGAACTAAAAGCTCTCAATTCATTCTCAACCTTTAAAACTAGATTATTCTACTTTTTATTAAAGAAATATAGTTAGTGTTTATAATTTCTATTATCAATTTTTGTTGTCTTTAGTATTTTTTTTTTTTTTTTTTAATTTTTATTATATATTTTGTTGTCATTACTATTGCTTATTGTTATTTCTATAAATATTTACATTACTATTATTAACTACTTTTAACTATTACTACTAATATTAATATTGTTATCATTATTATTATTATTATTTTTGTTATTATTGTTATTATTATTAAATATATTACTATTATTATTATTGTTATTGTTATTATTATTATTATTATTACTAAGATTAATTGTATATAAATAAACTATTTTTTAAGGTATTTACTTGAGATTAGTATTCCAATTCTATTTGTAAATAGCCTTGAAAATTTTATTTTCAGAATATATATGATGGATTGATTGATTGATTGATATATATATATATATATATATATATATATATATATATATATACATATATATATATATATATATATATATATATATATATATATATATATATATATATATATATATACATACATATATATATATATATATATATATATATATATATATATATATATATATATATATATATATATATATATACATACATACATATATATATATATATATATATATATATATATATATATATATATATATATATATATATATATTTGATACGCGTAAATCCGGATTTTAAACAAAACAAGCTTGTAAATATATATCTATTGTATATATATATATATAAATGTATATATATACAATAGGGCAGGTCGAATTACAACTTTTTTTCGATTTCAGTGTTTGGCATTATGGAGATAATTTCTAAACAGTCCAAAAACACATCCTGGAAAATTTTATGAAATTAAAATAGTTTCTTCATGAGCGATTTTAGCTTTGAAGTTGGGTCCTAAGGCTTTCCTCGCAACATTTACTGCGGCATTGTATTATAAATTCAGGACCCAACTAATTTATATGTAAAATAAAATAAATATAAAGCAAAAGGACTGACAGTTACTTAGAAATAAAGAAAAACAAAATAAAGTACTCAAAATAAAGTCAAAAAAATTTTTTTTTTTTCTAAGTTAGATATTCATACTTTAACAAAATTCTTTTGTAAATTCTGGTCCGGATTTTATAAAAAAAACGCAAATTTAAAATGTTGAAAATTTGTTTAATGGTTATATCAGGGGTCTAAAACTGTAATCCTGCGGCTCTTTTTTAAAATTATTTAATGAATATTTATTTTAACTATTTAATGAAAAACCTCTCAACCTTAAATAGGTTGCCGACGCCTGGGTTATATAATAGAATATTTGTAAAATAGAAAACTATCTTAATTATTTCAGATAAGTTAAATTTATCCAATAAGTTAAATTTTAATAACGATTATTAAAAACCTTTGAAATAACTGTCAAAATTTTAAATTATATAAAAGATTCCATAAAAAAAATTGCATTCAGATCTTTTTATCTATTAAGAACCACGCGAGGTAATGACTAACTCAAAAATTATTATACATTTTTATTAAAGTTTAATTTTACATGTACAAGTAGCAATAAATTAGTTTTTAAATTAACAAAAAATATCATCATATGTCTCACCGTAATAACGTTTAGACATAAAACTCTTTCTATGCTTTTTGCTTAGAATTTTTGCTAAAATATGCTTATGACGTGCTTCCTTTCCAAAAACAGTACGAGAAGCCATGGAAACAAGTTGTACAGATCTCTCAACACTCTGTGAATGTGAAGGAAGACCTGGGAGGTCAATTTTTTCTCCAGATAATAACTTTTCTACTATCTCTTCATCAGTAATATCTTGAGTTGTTGCTGGTTCATCTATGTCTTCATCAAAAATGTTTATGAGCTCATACCATATATGAGCATCAATGTTAATTTCTGGAATTTTATGAATTCTGTTTATAACTTGGCCATCTTTTTTACGATTTCTAATATCAAGTAATCTCTGCATTGCTATTGATCTTATATATATTTCCTCTGACTTTAACATTGAGTACAAAATATTCTCAGGAAGTAGGCAAAAAGTATTGAACCTTAAGTTTGCTAAGCAAATATCTTGCACCTCTTTTCCTTGGAGCTTGATTTGGTTAATCATAAAATATATAATTGATGGAGCTTCGTGTAACTTATTGCTCTTTTTATGGAGGAACCATGTATGAACATAGACTTAGACAATATAGGTTACCAAAATAATTAATTTAGAATCAGGAACTAGTACTCGGACATATAAAGACATCAACCGTATTGCCAATGTTAACCAACGAGAATGATTAAGGGGACCAATTTTCCAACTTGAATATTTAACACTCATATTTCCAGTGGCAATTGCAATGCAATATTCATATAAAAGCCTCTGGTCACTACTTAAATCATCTAAAATTTCTTTTTCTAAAACAATAATTGGAGACTTAATAACACCAAAATTAACAACTAAATTAAGCTCATTATTTAGCCATTTTACCTAAAGGTCCAGCAAAATGGTTTGGTGAATTAGTTACTCCATCAATTTTTTTAAACAAAAATCTAAAGGGAAGCTCATTCTGATGAAGATTGCAGCCTATAGTCTGAAGTTTTCGTCCTAGTTTTTTCTCTAACTCCAAAACCATTTCTGCTTTATGACCTGTGTTTGTGGAAGTATTGTCTGCCAAAACTGCTTTTAGAGTGTTTAAAGAATCATACTCTTCAAGAACTTCGTATAGGCACTGAGCTTGCTTTTTTCCTGTTGCTCCAACAAGAGATAAAACTTTGTGAGTAAGATACTCCCCACTGTAAAGGTTAGGGATAAGTTCTTTAGTCACAGTCATATGATGTTCTTTCTCTGTTGATCTCTTTAACACAACCTCACCATCTTCTCTTTTTATTTCTCTTATAACTAAAGTTTCATTATCAATTTTACCATCAACACCAAGGCAAACAAACTCTCTGTTATTTTCAAAGGATTTTAAGTCTGACAATACTTTAACTGACTTTTTTTGTCTGTCTATTTTGGATTTGTCTAAAACTAAACTTGATATAATTGCTGGATCATTAAACAGTCCTGATAGATCGAGCAAAAGAGCATTCCCTAATGCAGCTCCAATCGAACTTCCTATATCGTTTCTGATCAACTCAATAGCAAACTTTGGAAACTTCCAAAGATTGTAAATTCCTGATGGACTTCTTGCAGGCTCCCATATCTAAAAGAAAAGTTATAAAGTTAATTAACAAAAAAATTTTATATAAAAAAGTGATATGTTAAAAAAGAGAAAGTAAATTTAAAAAATGTAACAAGGAACTAAATTTCGATTTATTAGTTAATTACCTCACTTGAGCTAGAAATAACAGATTCTGAATCAGATTCTGATAATACTATTTCTGGAAGTAAATTAAATGTTTCTTGTTGTAATGATTGTTCCATATTTTTATGTTCAGTTTTATGTTTCTTTAAAGATCCTTTTCTAGACCTTTCACAATCAACTGAGCCAAGTTGAAATGATCCTTTAGGACCTGACTTATCTCTCTGGTTTTTTAAATATAACCTTTCTTCTACAGGAACCTAAATATTATTTGATAATATTGAGAAATTGCATATGAATTTCATAGTATTAAACTTTATCACTCTAGTAATATACTTGTGTTCATTTTATTTAAAAAAAACTTTTATTTTATTTATCTATTATTAAAAAATAACATAGTACTTTTTTATCTGGACTACATCATGTAGTCCAGATAAAAAAGTCAAGATAATTGTCTTAATATTCATATTTTATGCACATGTAGTACATGTGCATAAAATATGAGTATTAAGACAATTATCTTGACTACATTTGATATTTTTATCATTACAAAGTACAACTTTAAGGTCACATGTGCAGGAACTGATATCAAAAAGCCTATCCAATTTTTTAGAAGTGTTTTTTTCTGTTAATACTTTGTATTTTCTTCGGTTAATTAACCTGGATATGTTTAGAAGTACTCCAACTTTTTTTTCGACACAATATGTGGACAATAATGGTAGCCGAGTGTTAACTTTTTTCCAAATCATGATTACTTTTTCAGCTAGCAGTTTTACAATTACGCTAAAGCAATAACTTGGATAAGTATTGTTAAGAAAATAAAAATCTTGAATAATCTGTCTGTTTGTGGGTGGTTCTGTATTTGCAAGAGGGTTAGGACTTCCACCAAACTTGCTTTATGTGATATTTCGTGTTTTACACTTGTTTGAAAACATTATTTTTCGTCCACAAAACTTTCTTTTTCCCACACAATTATAACATTTGTTTATTTTGCGTAAGTGCGGCAATCTTTAATTTGTATAAAAATGTAAGTGATAAAGATGGCGTTGCAAAAAAATTTTTAATTAAATATACCAATATTTAAAATCATTTTAGCTCAACTTAAACTTCATTAAAACAAAAAAATTTTTACCAAGCACATTTTTTTCACCTATTAATCAAATCTCTTTATTACCAAACCCCTGATTCCAAAATCGACCTGCCCTAATATACAACCGGTAGATGTTGTCGGAAAGTTTTTTCCATATTTTGTTGACAAATAGTAAAAATTAAAATGCAAGACCGGAATTATTTTTTTTTATTAATTGAGAGACTGCATGCCCCAACCAAACCCTCAGTCGATGTAGCAACACTCCCTTGCGGGTCAGGCCAAAAGATAGTAGATGTAGCAGCATTCCCTTGCGGGTCAGGCTATTTGTCAGTCGATGTAGCAGCACTTCCTTGCGAGTCAGGCTATTTGTCAGTTGATGTAGGAGCACTCCCTTGCGAGTCAGGCTATAAGATAGTCGATGTAGCAACACTCCACGCATGATTTACAGTAAAAAAAAAAAAAAAAAAAAAACATTTTATTAAAAAAAT
This sequence comes from Hydra vulgaris, assembly GCF_038396675.1. Classification (NCBI taxonomy): domain Eukaryota; kingdom Metazoa; phylum Cnidaria; class Hydrozoa; order Anthoathecata; family Hydridae; genus Hydra; species Hydra vulgaris. The sequence goes on along the minus strand of NC_088934.1, from coordinate 24,531,656 downwards.
TAAAAATAAAAAGATTTTATCAAAAAAAATAAAAATAAAAACATTGTTTATATTGTTAAAAACATTCAGAATTTTTAAAACATTCTGGTCAATTAAATTTGCGTTTTTGTGGTTTTTTTAAAAAACGATTTATTTGTAATTAAATTAATGGTTTTTACTTTCGTCCAACACGCAAATGTTGGCAATATTTTACATTTCGTCCAACACGCAATGTAAAATAAAACTTTTTTACAATGGTTTCTAGTAGTAATAAACAGACGTTTGTTTTCTGGAGAATTGTTTTGCTGATAGATATGGAAGTAACGGTTTCGATTGGCAATCACAGCAGCACAGTTTGAGGAAAACCATGGAGGAGAGTGAGGCTTGACCTGGAATTGTCGAGAGGGAATAAAAGATTCTATGTCAGCCTAAATCCACGAGCTTATGTAGGAAGTACATTTGTCAACAGGAAGACGAAAGATTTCTACCAAACGGCTATCACGAAGGAAATCATGGAAAGAATACCAGTCAGCATTAAGGTAGTTGTAAGAGGTACGATTAAAGGGGGATTCAGGTGAGTTAGAGTTAGAGATTGAGTTAGAGATTGAGAAAGGCAAAAGTTGTGAGCTTTAATGGCTGCAGAATCACTGACACTAGAGCCAAGCCATTCAGAGTGGTGAGCATTAAAATCACCAACAACAACTATATTAGCTGATGGATAAAGAGAGAGGGCTTGGTCAATATGATCAGAAATAACATCAAAAAGAGTGCAGTCTTGAGATGAAGGAGAGGGATATAGAACAAAGAGAAAGGCGATAGAGTAAAGTGGTGCTAAACGAAAGCACATGAAAGAAATAGATAATAATAATAGATGAAGAAGGGGTGCGAAGCTAGTCAACAGAGAGAATCTGTTTACCTCTTAAGTCTTTGCCTAGGAAGCCTTTTACAATACAGTAGCCGTATGCATTTAATATCTGCTCAAGATGAGTATTTTTATCGAGACACCATCTCTAGCCTTTACTCAAGCAAGAGCCCCAAATCAGGGGATGTTTAAAGTCGGAGTTGGCATCTCCTAGCCTTTGCCTAAAAAGGCGTATCCTACAAGACAGCAGGACATGAAGCTTAATAACTTTTTTCTTTATTATTTTTCAGAGCTTATTAGAACTAATTACCTGAGCACATTAAATAATATAAGTACTCTATCACGACATATGCGCAATAAATTTCTTTCGGTGCTTTGATGTTTTTAGAAATTTTAAGCCTTTTTTATTCTATTCTTGTCGTTTGTTACAGTATATAATATCTTTACACATGTTATTTATATAATATCTATAGAACTTCAAAAACGTTTTATTTTGTATTTTAAAAAATCAAAAAAGATTAAAAAAAAAGCAAATAGTGGATTTGAACCATGGAACTTGGCATTAGAATTGTACTACACATGTTTTAATAGTATTTAATAATCAAAAGACTTGATAAAACATCAAACAAATGCTATAAATTAAAATTATGGAGATATTGCCGCAGTGCACTTTTTAAGTAAAAGTTACTCTGTAAAACTTGATTTATTTTTTAACATTACATAGTTTGAAGTTTACATAAGTTAGATATTTGCAAACGTTTTTGCTCCCATTTTCTTATATAAAAAAAAAAGTGCTGCGACTCTTTTTCTTTCCATTTCCTTGGTTGCAATGATTGCCGTGAGTACCGTGTCAATCACTCACGAACTAGCATTGACATTTTGCCTAATATATTATATGATTCAAAGTAAGTAATTATATACATAGATTACAGTGATCATGATGGCTGCAGGGTAAGTTGAATCAAATTTCATGGGGTAAGTTGAATCACAATATAACTGCAGGTTTGACAGTTTTACGTACTTTTCTAAATTTTTTTTATCCATTTATTCAACCAAAAATTAAAAAGTCAGAAATTTTATTGTAATTTTCACAAATTCGGGTTAGGTGCCACTCATATTAGTTATACCAGTTATATCTTTATCAGTTATAACTAGATTGGTTATAACTATAATATTAGTTCAAAACTAGTCAATGGAAAGACACCTAAATAAAATAAACAAAAAAGAATCAATATTGTTGATTCTTTTTTGCTTATTTTATTTATTGATACTGTTGATTCAACAATTTTAATAAATAAAAGCAAGCGTAAATTAAAATAATTAAAAAGCTAAATACGATTAAAAGTAAAAAATACATCAATTAATGTTAACAATATAATGAAATTATATATAATGCGCTTATGTTCACAATAAATAATAACAATGATAGAGTTTACAACATGCAACTATAACAATATTATTAATTATAACAATAACAATATTATGATAATAGTAACTGTAATAATAATAACAATTAGTTTTTATACAATAATTATATAAACAAAGTTTTTAAATAATTATATAAACAAAGTTTTTAAATAATAATTATATAAACAAAGTTTTTAAATAATTATATAAACAAAGTTTTTAAATAATAATTATATAAACAAAGTTTTTAAATAATTATATAAACAAAGTTTTTAAATAATTATATAAACAAATTTTTTAAATAATAATTATATAAACAAAGTTTTTAAATAATTATATAAACAAAGTTTTTAAATAATTATATAAACAAAGTTTTTAAATAATAATTATATAGACAAAGTTTTTAAATAATTATACAAACAAAGTTTTTAAATAATAATTATATAAACAAAGTTTTTAAATAATTTTATAAACAAAGTTTTTAAATAATAATTATATAAACAAAGTTTTTAAATAATTATATAAACAAAGTTTTTAAATAATAATTATATAAACAAAGTTTTTAAATAATTATATAAACAAAGTTTTTAAATAATTATATAAACAAATTTTTTAAATAATAATTATATAAACAAAGTTTTTAAATAATTATATAAACAAAGTTTTTAAATAATTATATAAACAAAGTTTTTAAATAATAATTATATAGACAAAGTTTTTAAATAATTATACAAACAAAGTTTTTAAATAATAATTATATAAACAAAGTTTTTAAATAATTATATAAACAAAGTTTTTAAATAATTATATAAACAAAGTTTTTTAATAGTTATATAAACAAAGTTTTTAAATAATTATATAAACAAAGTTTTTAAATAATTATATAAACAAAGTTTTTAAATAATTATATAAACAAAGTTTTTAAATAATAATTATATAAACAAAGTTAAAAAGTTACGCTTTTTATATTTACTTTTTTATTATTTTTCCTGTTTTTAATTTTTTGATTTAACTTTTTTATTATTTTTTCCTGTTTTTTATTTTTTGATTTAATTATTAGATTTATTTTTTCGTTTTTTTCTTCTTTTAAAACTTCTTTTGAGCAGTTAATGTTTTTGAATTATTTTGTTTACTTATTATAGTAATAAATGAAATTATATACATAAGTTTGTAATCTTTCTTATAATATTAATCAAATTTATTTACTATATGGTAGGATAACAGGGGGTATTAGGCTCCATGTTTTCAGTACTTTTTTTACACTTTGAAATAAATAAATAAATATTAAATTCAAACTGTAAATGTTTTTAAGTGATAAACTTCACATTTTTCTATTTCATTTTTTTATTTAAGTGCAAAAGCTTTAGTCAACAAAAAAAAAAAGCCATATTGTGAAAAAAAGGTAAAAAGTATCAACTAATGCTGACTGAAACTTTAAAAAATGGGGGCAATAAGCTACAACATGTTAAACATATATTTTTACATTGTTTATAGGCGATTCTCACAGATCCAGTCTATGGCTTCACTGTCAGCTCCAACTAGAATTTTTGTGCATTAAATGTGGTACCAAACATCACATAAATTGCAGCACATACATTCTTCTTCTTGACCTCAATGAATATAGTGACGAATATAGGAATTTTTGGTGTGTGGGGGGTGGGGGTGGGGGGGAGGGAGGCTGAGGAGGGGAAGGGGGCGGTGGTGGATGTTGAAATATTTTTGTGTTTTGTACCACATTTGCGTCTCCTAAAAAATAAAAAGGTCCTCCATTTCTAAGATATTTAAGGACTTCCAGATTCTGGTAGGGAAGAGGGATGCACCCCTCCCCCGGCTAGATTCGTTACTGCATGAATATCACAACTAAGGCACACAGTGTTGTTATTGTCCTCATCATTGTCACTACCATCTCTATCTGAAAGATTTCTTTTTTTTTCTTGAAGCTTTGTCTTTTTTTACTGCTTCTTCTCTCAGTTATTTCAAACATTCATCACCTGTTAATCTTTCTCTGTAGCAAAACCTGATGACTTTAGCCGACCTACCACACTCAGAGGTTTGGGTATATCTGGGCTATAGTTCTTTGAGAAATTATCTTTATGGACATAAATGAGAAAAGTCTCTAAAGAATGACTTTCCTGAGGAAAGAGTTGACAATAATATATATGTACTCCTTCTGCCGGTTGTGAATATGAATGTGATGATGTTGTTGATGATGATGATGATGCAACAGTTAACAATGATTTTGATAGTAATACATGTAGTAGTGACGTAACTATTTATAGATGTAACTCCATAATGCTTGGATGCCAAGTTGACAGACATCTGCTCACCCATGACAGAATTGTAGTAATTTTAGTAAACTGTATTGTTTGGCTGATTGCATTAGACTTCCTGCCTCCTTCCTCTTTCTTTTGGTATGCCCGAATCATTCTGCTAAATAAAGAGGGCAGTAAGCTTTATTATCAAAGCTATATTTAAAGAAAAATTGAAACTATATTTGTGTAATTTTATTAAATTAAAACATGGATTTTAATTATCTGATCAATATTTGATTGGTTGTGTTTTAATTACCATTTTTAACAGTTCAATAAAACATCAATTTTTACAAACTAATTAAACTAATTAATAATCAACAGAACCATATTATTCAACAATCAACAGAACCATATTTCTCAACAATCAACAGAACCATATTTCTCAACAATCAACAGAACCATATTACTCTTAGAAATCCTTTCCATTCAAAATATTTAATGGAAGTTTAATATTAAAGAGAACTTTAGAGCTATTTATAAACAATCTCTTAGTCATTTATCCAACTGTCATTTTCTGTTGCTAAAATTGCTAACTTTATTTGCTCTACAAAAATTTTTTTTTAACTCATTCATTATTTATTTGCTGCGTTGAACATATGCTCAATGAGTAGTAAACTATTTTCGCAGCCAATTTTAAAACTATACTATAAAAGCAAATTAAAATAAGTCACATACTATAATACTATAATATTAAACTATAACATTATAAGTCACATAATAAGTTCATCAAGTTTTTTTTTATCAATACTTATTTAATCTGTTTGACATCAAATTACAAATTGTTTAAAATTGAGTTGGGATCGCTAAAACAATTTCTAAAGAGTCTACTGTTCTCGGAAATGTATTTTTGATTATAGTTATATTAACGGAGATTTTCAGCTGGTCCTGTTGGCAGACATTGAACCATCTTTAGCTAGTAAAGATTATTAATAGATTTAAAAAAGATAGTTAGTCACTTCTTTCTCTTCTTGTTGATAAGGTTGTTAAATTCAATGAAAATATGTGTCAGATAAGACCTAACATTCTATTTGCTTTAAAAACAAGCAGATATATAATCTTATTTCAGATTGTTTTTTGACATGACAACGTAGTTTCAAATTTTACAATGCTCAACTGATAATCAGTAAAGTAATATTTTTTAAATTTCTAGTGACATGCATTATTTTACATTTTTCTATATTTTATTGCATAAAATAGAATTTGTCATGCTGTAGATTATTACAACTGTTATCACAGATTATTTTAAAAACTTTCGCAATCATCAGCGTAGAGCTTTCATCTATTTTTAGTTAATCTGAAAGGTCACGGATCTAGATTAAAAACAAAATTGGCCCTAGAATCCCAGCATTGGGGTACACCACTTGAAACATTAAACTATCTAGAAGCAATGTCTTTAAGAACAACTTTTTGCCTTCTTTTTGATAAAAAGGACTCAATTCATTTAAGAACTAAATCTTTTTATACTGTATCTTTCAATTTTCAATATAAGTTTCTTATGATGAATCTGTCAAATGTTTTAAAAATATCATTAAAGATGATGTCGATAGGATGTTATTGATCCATTGCTAGAGTTAAAATGTCTTGGCTTTCAAGTAAATTTGAAATGCAAGATTTACCAGGTAAAAAACCATGCTGATGGTTATCATTTTCACCGTAAACTTGAGTAGCAGTATCAAATTTTGATTTGGTTTTGTTATTGTCTTGAGTAAAAACAGATTGAAAAAAAGGGTTTAACAAAATATGTAAAAGACTGTACCATTAGAAAACTTTTAAGTGCGAATTCCTTCCTTATATTTTTGTTTGCTGTTCACGTAAGTAAAAAATTTATTATCTCATATTCAAATTGTTTCAAAACAATAATAATAGAATTTTGAGTCTTACTTTTACTAAGCTTATACTTAATTATTAATTCGTGATTATTTCTGATGCAACAAACTTTGATCATAATCGTTTTTTTTTTATAATTAATTTCTTTTTATCAGATATAATCCACGTTTTACACACGTTTGTTATGTGGATTACAACTGAAGAAGTATTAAGAGGATTTTTAACATTCAAGGTTGTCTATCAGAATTTTTTAACTAACTAAGGTTGTCTATCAGAACTCCAGACTTGCATGAGCAGCTATCTAATGAAGATCTTTTTTTTTTAATTGTGCTAATGTAGGTTTTGTTTTTCAAAAAGTTTGTTATTGACAGACACCATTTTCCTGCATCTAACATTTACAATGTTGATGAGATTGGTATAAAAAGTTAAACAAAATAATTGCTTGTAAAGGTATAAAACAAGTCGGAGCAATAAATTTTCAAGAGCAAGAGACACTAGTGACAATAGTATTAACTGTAAATGCTTGGAAATGCTGTACCTCTAATGTTTCGTTGTTAGTCTATCATTCATGATAAACTAAATGATTGTCTTCGTGCTTCCAATGGATCAGATTGGATGAAGGAGAAGCGCTTCGTTACTTAAAGGCACAAATTTACTCGGATTTTTAAACCAATTAAAAAAAGCCCTGTGCTATTGCTTTTAGACAATCATCAATCTCATTTATCTATTCAGTTATTAACATAGTGTATAGATAATGGTTTATTTTTGCTTTTTCCTCCGCATTATTTGTATTAGCTGGGGTCTTTCAACCCCAGCAGTTGTAAGACCCCAACCATAAAGTAAAATACTTACTAGATCAAAGAGAAAACATACAGAAATACTTACAGATATCCCAGTAAAAAATCGGTTTAGAGCTGAAAAAGAAAATAGTTCTAGAAGAAAAAGTTGTTGTTAAGCTTCTTTTATGCCTTTTTTTTTTTGAATTAAAATTAATTAGTAGGAAAATGTTGTTTGAGTTTTGTTGTTATTAAAGTTCGATTTTTGCTTGATTTTAACGAACGTTTTTTTAAACATTTGTTTTGTTTTTTTACATTTTTTAGATGTAAAAATGTATTGCGTTTTTTAAATCCAAAAAACATAACTCAGATTTTACGAAAATTGTTGCAATTTTTTAAACTGGTTCACTATTTATTGACTTAAAGAATACTTTTTTCAAAACACACTTGGAGGTTTTAAAAATAAAGGAATAAAGCCTCAGTTTCTTTTTAAAACAACTTTTTTTATGTTTATATGTAATGTTATCATAAATTCCGTAAACATGTCAGACCTACATGTGGTGTAGAAACAGACCTATAGGTCGTGTTTTGCTCCAATGAAGTTGTTTGCAAGATATTTGGGTTACGAATACTATAGGAATATCTGTTAAAACTACAACTCAAAGAAAACAAAATTAAAAGAAAAAAGTTTCTAAATAATAATGACAATACAATTTTCTTCAAACCTATACTCTATAGATAGTATAGGTTTGAAGAAAATTGTATTGTCATTATTATTAAGATTTATTATTTTTTCATTGTTATTTTCTATTAATTTTGTTTTCTTGGAGTTGTAGTTTTTTCTTTTAATTTTGTTTTCTTGGAGTTATTTTTTTGGGTTTGTGACATGAAATTATTTAGGAATTGTCCAAAAATTACGTCACGCATTCTTTGATCATTTTAGACCCCTCCTCCCATCGTAACACTTTAGTAACAAGTTCCGTATGAGTTGTCACAAAACCACTAACCCCTCCCCTTCTCCCCCCCCCCCTCCTCTTTAAGCGTGACGTAATTTATGGATGACCCCTTATATTAGGTATGTAACTTTAAATTTTAATTTTGTAATACATTGGAAAATGCTTGAATGCAATATTGAATGCAGTATTCAAGATAAAAATTTCATTAAAAGTTGGACTATTCTACAAAAAGCTAAAGTTTATTACTTAGGCAAACCGAAACAATAGGGATTTTAAAAAGGCTCTAGAAGGGCATTTCTAATATATTAAAAATAATAATTTCCATTACATTTTTTTATCAAAAATATTTTTTATAGCAAACATAAACTTCAGTAAAACTATAAACATGCATCAAGTATATGCAGGTGATATCAACAACGTTGTCTCTTCTGCCACACTTATTTTTCCATTTCTTTTGCTACCAAGAGGATTGTATTTAGTCTTATATATACAAAATGATCTTTTTGATTTGGACTTAGGGTGGCTTTGGCAATAAACAAAAAAAATCAAGCAAGTATATACTTTGTGGAAAGAAAAAATTAAACTCAAGTTTGATAATAAAAAAATAATTTTTTTGTGCCCAGGCTCCGATAACCAAGACTTTTAGTAAACGTTCTTCTCTGACATAAGCATGAACATATTGTATTTGGGGATATTCCGCGATGACGATATCTTTACTTATTCCTTATACAGAAGATGGAGTTGTTTTTATTTTCACGAAGAGGCGGCATAGGTAATTCATATAAATTTGCAGCAGCTTTTGGATAATAGACACTTAACATATTTTTGTATTAAAATAATGCAAGAAAAAGACAACTTTTTGTTTTAATGATAATCTTATTTAAAGTAAAAGAACACAAAATATTTAATGGATAATATATAAGAATGTTAAAGAATTATTTTTATTCAATTTCACATACAGCGGGCAAAAAAATAAATGGCGTTAACATTTTTTTAAATTGTATAAAATGATTGTAGTTTATTTTTTTTAAAAGCAAAAATAAGAAGAATTTCTGAATTTAAACAAAAAATAACACTTTAATATTTAAATCACCAGAATAACAGACGTCACCGATCCTACCAAAGATTTCGTTTCTTCTCAAGTTATTTTCCCTTATGCTTTGACTATGGCTGCTTTTAGATCATTTTGTCTTCTGTAAGCTTGTACTCCAATTTAGAATTCCGGTTTATAATGTACCACAAATTCTCAATGGAATCTAGTTTGGGAGACTGGGCATCACATTAATATAGCAACAAAGGAATACTTTCTTTCAAATATATTCCTTTGTTGCTATGGCAGTATGTTTCGGGTCATTTTCCTTTTAAACCACACAACTGTTTCCAAATCTAAGTTTAAGAGTAGAGGAGCTCAAATTTTACTTTAAAATATCTGTATACAAATAGGATTTCGTAGTTGATTCAATGAAAGTCTGAAATTGTCTGAACAGGAATGTCTAAATTTCAGCTATGTTTTTTGTGAAAATCTTGATTCCTCAAATCAAGGAACTATTTAAATTTTTAGGACTCGTTGATTTTGAGGAACTTTAAGATTTTTTTAGGTATATACTAAGTATATACCAAAAATACCTATTTTAAAAAGTCTCAAAATTGTCAAAATTTGTTGTAATCAGAATTGAAAAACTTGGTTGTCGTTATTTTTGTATCCGTATGACTTTATGAAGCAAAAAATACAATTACAGGCACAAAAATTATCAAAGGTTGAAAGAATTAACAAATTTTTTATCGAAAACAGTAAAAATGGCTCCTCTACCTGCCTCGCTTTAAAACCCCGTTAACCAACCAAATGAAAAGATAATTGCCCCATTTCTTTTTCTTATGAAAGCTCTTTGAATACACTCTAGCCTTATACTAATGTAAAAGTTACGATGCTCTTGTTAACATTTTGATGAAAACTGTGAATGCGAAAAATGGTTTATAATATTTTTTTTTTTATATAGTTGGTATATTTGAGCCTCAAATATGAATAAATCATTTTGGATAAAAGATCCAAAAGTGGTTTTTGTTTAACAAGAACAAGTAAAGTCTATAAAAAATCACATTTATATCGTTAAATCGAATATAGATAGGTATTTAGTCATCATTATTCAACCGGCATTATTTTTATGTTCAAAATGTTTCGGAGACTGTCTAACTTCAAACTCAATTTTCTCTTTCAGACGATGTAACCAGATTTTTATACCAAATGAACTCTGAGTGTCAATAGTTTAACAAATATATTATCATTTTTTTGTTCTCAATTCGAAGGTTAGGTCCAAAATAAGCAAATTGTAAATCGAAAGACAAAGCTGCATCTAAAAAAAAGCAGAGCATCAACTTTCCACATATCATTCAGATTCTCTTTGTTGTTTCTGTATACACCAGCAGCAAACAGGATGCCAAAAGTGCGTCGAGCTCGGCTTAAACAAATAGCTTCAATATTTTTTTCAACTCTTCTGCCCTTTCAATTTGTTTCTCGTAATATGATGTCATAAAACTCTCTACTCATAATTGACATGAACAACTTTTGGTGTATCTGATGTACAGACGGCTGATTGTGGGAGGCCTATCTCTTTATCGTGGAATGTTAAGAGACCTTGTTTGTACACTTGGAAGTAGATTACTATGCCAATCAGTTTTATCCATAGATGTCCAAATGCTATCGGCTATTACAGGCTAATCCTCAACACTTTTTTTCTGAGTCGTAATCTTCTTTCTGTTTGACAAATATTTCTTGTTCAATGTCCTCTACAGTACATCCACTTTTGGTACATAGTTTTTATCATCAGATGCAATATGTGGGTCTTCCTCATGTTCAGAATCAGATTTCTCAATCCGTTTTTTTAGTTCAGCGGACGTTATAATAAGAAATATAATAAGAAATATATAAATGCAAATGAGTAACTATCAAATCCAACTAAATTATAGACTTAACACAGTATGATACTAATGGTTAGCGATCTTTAGTATGCTTCAAAAGGAGGTTTCGCAAATTTTGAAAATTGCAGACTCCGGAATGCTTCAAAAGGAGGTCTCGCAAATTTTGAAAATTGCAGTCTCCGGAATGCTTCAAAAGGAGGTCTCGCAAATTTTGAAAATTGCAGTCTCCGGAATGCTTCAAAAGGAGGTCTCGCAAACTTTGAAAATTGCCGACTCCGGAATGTTTTTTCGCAAATATTCGCAACCTACTTTTGAAGCATACTAAAATGTTGTTTACTGAATGTCTCTTTTATTATCGGATATTTTGGAGTATGATAATTCAATTAACTTTAATATTTAATTAAATTATATAAAAATAATTTCTAAAAATTTTTCGACTGATATGGAAACGTCATTTTTTATTTTACAAAATTTTTCGGAGTCTGCAATTTTTAAAATTTGCAAGACCTCCTTTTGGAGCATACTAAAGATCGCTAACCGATACTAATCTCCTCGTCCTTTGATAATGGCAGTTACATGATACCAATTACGCTGAATGATTTACTGAATACATTTTCAGCAATGGTTTAAAAATAAACATTTGTAACTTAATATGAATAACTACTCGTAGATGGCTCTTCAAAATATTACGCGGTACTAACTGCAAATTAAAGGTTATTTTATCCAAACATAGCTTATACATTTATAAATACCTCACAATAATACAAATTTGAATAACAATTCCTACAAAAGTTTGCATCACACAAATCCCCACAAAAGAAATTTGTATTCAACAATCTGAAAATTAATAATACTTTACAAAAAATAGATTAAATAATGTTTATTTATATCTATATAAATACCGTATGCATAACATACTTGAACTGTTAGTTTTCATACAAAATAGTTACAATTTTACTTATGTTGCCTATTTGCGTTTTAATGTAAAATTATGTAGCTCGACTTTAAACCAACAAATTTCGTGTAATTGCACGTTTAATTTAATAAAACAGAATAAGACGTGCTCAACCACATTTTTTTTTACAGCAACGATCAAGAATAGCTAAATCATTCAGAAAGAATTGAGTGTTTACTTTTGAAATACTCGATGCTTCTTTAACGTTTCGAAACGTTAAATTAAAAATTTGTTCTTGAACTCTAAATAAATAAATAAATAAATAAATATATATATATATATATATATATATATATATATATATATATATATATATATATATCACATACATTTTTCTCTGATATAAATCTGTTTTTAATATTTTTTTATCAGAACTTTTTTAATGTCTACTATTGTATAAGCAATGATTTGACTTTTTTATTATTTAAATTTAGAAAATATGAACTTGTTTATACTGATTGGGTTGCTAGGAAATGTCTTAGCAAACTTTGAAGAAAATTATTGCGTGTTAAATGATGATGGTACTGAGTGCCTCGAAGAAGAAAAAAAGAGTAGCTTTCTATTGGGCTATGAAATTGATAAAAAAAAAGGTCTTTCTGATAATATTTCACAAACAAATTATGAAGAGTTATTGGCAAAAATTGAAATTGATAAGAAAATGCCAAATGGTTTGTCAAGGCGGAATGGTGTAAAGGTATGGCTTACGCTTACTATTACAAATCATTAGGGCAAGAGACTCTAAAACCTTTCATTATCCTAATTTACTTTTATATTAATTTAAAAGTGAAACTTAATTATATTTAACTTCATTTTATTAGAAGGTTTTGTTGCCTCGGCTGTTTCTAATACAAATAATCTCCTTGGCAAAAATCTTATTACCAAAACACTGTTTCACCTATAAAAGCTAAATGTTCATGAATTATTATTTCTTTCCATGGAGGAAAGACAGTGTAAAAATAAAACTAAATTTAACAAGCTACAGTGATTGCAATTTGTTTAGGGTTAATTTCGGAATGACAGAGTTTTAGTGACGTCACAAAATGATTTTGCCCACACATCAATTCCATAATAAACTGCGTTATTAAAATGTTTTAGTGTTTCAACGAAACGTTTGTCTACATATCAATCCCATAATAACTTGCGCTACAGAAAACAATTCCATTTTTAGCTCCGCTACCCATACGCTATACTTTAATCTACATTTTCTTTTTAATTTTAGGAATTTGAAATACGAAAAGCTCAAATTATTAAATTTCATTTTAGAATAAATAATTTTCGATACAATCATAAATACAACACATTTTAAAATATCTCAATATTACCAAAATGGCAACTATATAGTTAAGTGTAATTTGAATAGGCTATTTAAAGGCTTGCAACTTGTTTTTGTTGCAACCAGTGTTTTAAAATCCATTTTGAGTAAAGTTTAACATTAGATTTAAAATATAAATTTTTTTCTAATATTTCGATATTTAAAAAAATTTACTTTTAAAATATCCAAATATTTTAAAAGCAAATTAATATGCCGGTTAAAGTACTGAAATATCTTAAAAGTAAATCTTTTAAAATATCGAAATATTTAAAAATATATAAAAGTAAATCAATATGCCGCGGCATATTAATTTACTTTTAAAATTTCTAAATATTTTCAAGAAATAATTTTATGACAATGAATTAATCTTTTCTATTATAATTAGTCATTTTAATAGGAAAAGTTAACTTATTATCTCATCTTCCCCACAAACAAAATGTGTTAAAAACATGAAGTTTTTAGCAATAATTGTTTATTAAAAACTTCATGTTTTTAACACATTTGTAACTATTATAAACTTAAAATAATAAAAAATTTGGAAGAAAATAAAAACAAATGACATTTCAAAAAAAAAAATCATAATTCGTTATGTGTTCATTAGGGTTATGACTTTTTTTCAAGCCCCTGCTCCGGTACTGTAGTTAGATGAAAATTTACCTAAAAAGCACGAAATGAACTATTATTTGCATATCTTTTCAAAAAAGTTCACTCCGCCATTGAAAAATTTATTATGACATAAGTACTACTATGTAATACATAGTAAAACTTAAGTCAAAATTGATTTTTCAATGGCGGGGTGAACTTTTTTGAAAAGATATGCAAATAATAGTTCATTTTGTGCTTTTTAGGTAAAAGTTCATCAAACTACAGTACAATAGCATGATGTTGAAAAAAAGTCATAACCCTAGTGCCTATGCCTTTTCCAAAACTGTAGTTTGGAGTTGGCGTGTTTTTGCTAAGAAGTGAATAGTTTTGAATAATGTCTTCTACTTAAGTTGCATACTGTTATAAAAAAAAATTAATAATAATAATAATATATATATATATATATATATATATATATATATATATATATATATATATATATATACATATATATATATATGTGTGTGTGTGTGTGTGTGTGTGTGTGTGTGTGTGTGTGTGTGTGTGTGTGTGTGTGTGTGTGTGTGTGTGTGTTCCTAAAGAAAAGAGTAATTATAAATTAGTAAAACACTTATCTAACTTTCTTTGAAAGTCTGTTTCGCTTTCTGTAGGTTTATCTTCCTGATATATATACATATATATATATATATATATATTTTTTTTTCTTAGTGGGGTTCACACAAATTTGTTAATCACAAAGAAACATTTCTAGAAAAGTTTATTAACTTACGACTTTATTAATTTACATACTTTTCCCATAAGAGATTTGTTTCAAAACACCTCAGATGTTGCGTAACATATATCACACACTAGTCCGAAATGGCTCAAAACTTGAACTTGAGTTTCCGAAGAAACCCTTTGGGGGGATTAAAGTACACATGGTCTAATTTAAAAAAAATTAAAATCAAACAATTTCGTCCGAGAAAGAAAATTGATTTTGAATTTTTAACATTTTATAAAGAAATACCGGTTGACATAATTATTGAAAAAAATGATTTTGACTCATTCTAAACTGGAAATATTTCTATATGCAGCATATTTGAGTGTTTGGAAATTAACTTTTATGTTATTGTGTTTAAAAGTTTATAAAAATCTTTCTTTTTATTAAGATTTTCACTCATTCCTAAAAAATCTAGTATAAGAATGTTAATATTCAAAGATCCTAAATTTTCAATGTATATTTCTAAACACCTTATTTTGAAGTTCAAAGTATAAGTAATTATAACAGGACAGAAATAATGCTTTTTGAATTAAGGTAAAATTGCTAAATTTGTAGTTTGCCCAATGTCATTATAAGGATGGCAATCTGGCAAAATACATTTTTCTCTTTTTTCGGGAAAAAGCATTGACCCTTAGTTGCTTTGGTATATGAATTGTGTCAAATCAAGTTATTTCAACAAAAATGCCTAACTCAGCTAAATCCCATGATGGTTGCAGAAAAACCGTTTATTTTCTTTAAATGAGAAAGTCTGAAAGAGTTTTAACCTTCTTTTTGATTGAGTGAGTCAAAGAAATATTTTCTGATGAAATTGATTTTGCCGATCAAAGGGTTCCCTTGGGAGTTTGTGATCGCTCCAGAGTTATTCTTCAAAAAAGGCACAATGGCAAAAATGTGACACTTCCAAGTCTTTTTAATTTTGACCAAAGTGAACTCATCCCTCAACAAGAGGCCAAAACTGTGATTGTCTTATTTGCAAAATTGGCCACCGCAAGCTAAATGAGAGAAACATGAAGCATTGGAAATATCAAGCATTCCATCATCATCTTCATCATCAAAATCTGAGAAAAGATGTTCAGGCTGCTTAACAATCATTAGAAGAGGTTTTCCAAACACTTGCAGTAAATATACCTTCAGGGAGAATATGAAGCTGCTTGCATCTAAAGATTGGAGAGCAGATTGCATCATCTGTAATTTTTTCAAAAGATGCATCTCCCCATGCAACCATCAAAATAAGAAGATCTTGGGGTGGAAGACCATTGCCTTTAAGACAAGGTATTGTTTTGGAAGATTTGTTTTACTTTTTATAATACAGATATATTTGTAATTCCACCTATGAATTGAAACAAAAAACTAATATTATGATTTTTTATCAACTTCCCATGGACAAGTCTTTGCTTAAAGGAATAAAATAATACTTACCTTTGTACGAAATTAATGAAAAGTAAAAGAAAATTCTACATAGAATGAACTATTTCATTTTTCTCACTTCTACTACGTTTTTAGGCCCTGCATGTCTAAAGAAACTCTTCAAAAGGAATCTGAGTTGACTGCCCAAGATTTAGTGCATGTGCAATCTAACACAGGATTATCAAATACAGGAATTAAAAAACTTGCTACAACTCTCAATCAAGTGTCAAAATCCAAAATAGTTGAGACTAACTTTCGTGAGAAATTCTCTCAACTTAATAAGCAGCTTTTTGATCACTTCACCCAAACAACAATTGATGTTCATTATGATCAGAATCAAATCAGTCATCAAACAGTGGTCCACTGCAAAAAACTCTCTGCATTTACAGATAAAATTTTGAAGAGAAGACAAGTTTTTACCGATCATATAAAAATTTTTGGCATAGATGGAGGTGGTGGTTTTCTTAAAATCACCCTTGGAATCCAGGAGGATCTATCATCTCAACCACTCTGTCCACCTAAAAGAAAGTTATTGACTTCTCAGCTATGAAAGGACAGTAGTGTTAAATGTCAGTTTCTTGTAGCCAATGCTGAAGATGTTCCAGAAAATTATGAAAATCTGAAAATAATCCTGAACCTAATTAAACCAAACAATGTGAAACACTTTGTTTCATGTGGCATGAAAGTAGCTAACATTCTGTGTGGATTGCAGTCACATGCTAGTACCCATCCATGCACATGGTATGATATAGACTCCAAGAATTTGCTCTTCACATCAAATGTCAGCCTTTTCATGGAGGTTAATTTGCTGGGAAGGAGTGTCACAAACTTTTGAAAAACATTGATGTATTGCAACAGCTTGCTGAGAAAAATTTCGCTTTTGAAACATTTCCCATCATTGACACGTTCAGGAAGTTTGATTCTGTTGTGACAGCTTGCTTTGGCAATGCACTGGATGAAAGCTATATTGATAAAATCAACAGCTTTAAAAGCTACTATCTTCAACTTACAATGGTCAGTGTCACTCTAAAGGTTCATTCAGTTTTTATCACATTCAAGACTTTGTTGCTCAGAAAAAAGAGTCTATGGGGCGTTACAGCGAACAAGCAACTGAGTCAATTCATCTCAGCTTTAGTGTTCATTAGACTAGATTTAAAAGGTCCTCTCATCACCCAAAATATGGAATGAAATTGGAAGCATCAATGGTCGAATTTAACAGCAAACATTTGTAGAATGTAAAAAGAAATAATGTGATTTTTATTTTTTTGGAAAAATAAATGTGAATTAAAGTTGTTTAGTGTTTATCATTTTAACTTAATTGTGATAAAAAAGACTCAATATTATGAATATTATGCTTTTGTTATATTCAAACAAAATTTCTACAACTACCACTTAGTACACTAATGTTTTTTTTAAACTAAGGATTTTCCTAAATCCATACACATAATAACGGAATGTTTCAGCACGCAAATATGCTACATACAAAAACATTTGGATGGTATTTCCAGTTTAGAATGAGTCAAAATTATTTTTTTCAATAATTATGTCAACCGGCATTTCTTCATAAAATGTTAAAAATTCAAAATCAATTTTCTTTCTCGGACGAAATAGTTTGATTTCAATTTTTGTATTTTTTGAAATGGGAACATGTGTACTTTAATCCCCCGAAAGGTAAACCTGGCATTGAATCCACTGTTCTCTTGATCTGCTGTAAGCAAATGATTCAAAACAATAGATGTATTGATACTCTTCATCTTTAGATGAATTTAACACTGTAGAAGTTTTTTTTTTGGCAAGATTTGATTTTATCAATTCTTTTTTACTTCCAATGATTTACGATTCTTCTTATTATTTTTTTATTAGTTTTTTTTTTTTTACTATTAGCAAGTTATGCTTTGACAGGTGAGTCAGTAAGAATCATAGTTGAACGTTTTTTCCAACCTCTTTTTGATGCTAACTTTGGACCTGCTTTAGGCAGAGGCCTAATACTCTCAGGTGGTATGATTAAATTTTTAAAAACTAATGAGGTGTTTGGGTGCTGATTTGAGGTTTTGTTTGATACAACTGGATTTTCTATTGTTATGTCTACCCGATTATCTGGTATCGAAATAGATTCATTAAACCTTTTATTTGTTGGTTTATTTAACAAGATGGCTCCTACTTGTTTTAATCCTTTTTTGGCAATAACCCTTTTAGTTCTTTGTACAGTAGTTACAGCTGTTTCATCCATGTTCCAAATGTCTTCTGGTGAGAACAAGTAGCTTTGCAACAAAGTACTGCAAATTGCTAAAAAATGATGCAACATTCTGCATATTGAAACTTGTTGCTCGACTTAAACTAGTAGCTCCAGATTGCCTAATGGAAATATTTGAATGGCGCTTTATAATGGAAATATTTGAATGGCGCTTTGTAATGGAAATATTTGAATGGCGCTTTGTAATGGAAATATTTGAATGGTGCTTTGTAATGGAAATATTTGAATGGTGCTTTGTAATGGAAATATTTGAATGGCGCTTTGTAATGGAAACATTTGAATGGCGCTCTGTAATGGAAATATTTGAATGGCGCTTTGTAATGGAAATATTTGAATGGCGCTTTATAAATCCTGTAAACCAATCCTTACCAGCTTGTTCCTTTACAACCCAAGAATTGGGAACTTTTATATTAATTTTAATTGCAAGCTTTTTTACTTCAGTAGGAGTTAAACCAAAATAAATTTCGGCTGCTCGCAACAGGTAGTGATAAGTTCTTTTTCTACTTTGTCTGGCAACATCTGTCGATTTTTGTATCCTATAATATTATTGCAGGTGGAGTTTTAATTTTTGTCAACTAGATCTGTTGTAGAGCTTTGTGACGGGTTAGTAATGATAATTTTTTTACAATAACGTGTTATTGTAATTACGTTGTTCTGAAATTAATGCCATTGTTTTTTGCTGCTAATTTAATAGAAATGTTATTAATCTTTACATCTTTAACATCACGCATAATGACATCTTCAGAAGTAAAACCTCTATTAGTTTTTCTTTTAAAATTTTTTACCATTTTTTACTAAGCAAAGAAAAGAAATATATTTGCAAATAATGAATACACATAGTATTCATTATTTACAAATATATTTCTTTATATACATATATATATATACTTATATATATATATATATATATATATATATATATATATATATATATATATATATAAATATATACACACTTATATATATACACTTATATATATATACACTTATATATATATATATATATATATATATATATATATACATATATATATACTTATATATATATATATACTTATATATATATATATATATATATATATATATATATATATATATATATATATATATATATATATATATATATACACACACACATATAAATTACATACTCCTTCTCATCGCTAATTTTAATATTGTGAAACTGCTTTTAAGAAAGCAGGGGTGGATCCAGACCATCTAGTAAGAAAGGGCTTAAGATCTTTTTAATTCGGTGGATTCAGACCATCCATGAAGGAAGGAATGAGGTTGGGGACAATTTTTTGATTCGGTGGATCCTAACTCTTTAAAAGTAGGGAGGGGGCAGTATTCAGGTTTGAATCATAAAACTTTTTAAGTTAGTTTTTTTAGAATATTAGTCTTACACTATCTTAATTTATATAACCATGAAATTACGCCATATTGATATCCCAACAGTCCGATTTTTTTTTTTGCACCACAAAAATTTATTAAAATTTCGTTTATCATTTTAAAGTTGCAAAGTATATATCTTAACATAAAGTTACTAACAGTATTTATATTACAAGATTCAGCCTTGAATGAAACCGCGGCAACGGCTCCCATTCCAAAGAAAGTTGGTAGACCTAGTAAATGTTTGGGAAATATTTGAGACATTACTCAGATCAGGAAAAAAGCGTGTATTAGATTCTATACATATTGCTATAAACAAAAACATAACCGCTAAAAAAAAAGAAGACGTTTTGCTCGTTTAAATCATCGGATTGTTAGTTTTTTTCTTTGAAAACTATAAAGGAAGAAAGCTACCATTAAATAGAGCTGTACTGCAAAAATATCTTTTTGAGAGAGAAAACGATCCTAATAAAGAAACAAAACTCAATCAGCAATCCTCTAGTTATCGATATTATAAAAAACTTTTGGTTACCTATTTGTATTCCAACCAAGTCTAACATAAAGGATTGCGCTGATCAGATTGTTCGTTTGGTAAAAGAATATTAAACACTGAAAAAAAATTCTTGAAAGCACAAGAACAAAAAGTAAAACAAAAGTTATATCTTTTACATTGAATCTGTTTGATACATCACATACAGTGAAACTGGACAATCTGTTTGATACATCACATACAGTGAAACTGGACAATCTGTTTGATACATCACATACAGACACTTACACATTGCTGAAACATTCTGGTAATGACGAGTGGCTTATTGATTGGAAATTCCTAAAATGCCAACGAAAACTTTCTCAAGAGGGCTCAATGGCTGGTGTAGACAAAATATCTGGTCAAAAACAATGTTGTTCAGTAATGAGCCTAGTTAGTAAATGGCAATTAAAAGCATCTTTGTTGCACTTGTCTATAATACAACATCTGTCTATAATACAACATCTGCATCATCTGTCTATAATACAACATCTGTCTATAATACAACATCTGCATCATCTGTCTATAATACAACATCTGTCTATAATACAACATCTGCATCATCTGTCTATAATACAACATCTACAACATCTGTAATACAACATCTGAAAACAGTGTAGTGTATAATGGAGCTGCGATTTTAGTTGAGAAGCAAATTGGTCGTTCTCTACCCCAGTGAAAAAGCGCACATGGGATACGCGTGGATTTTTTCCATATGGAACCCATGTGGGGATTATTATTTTGTCCCATGTGGGTTTCATATGGTAAATCCCACATGAATTCCATATGGTAAATCCCATATGGGATACGCGTGGGTTTTTACCACATGTAACCCATATGGGGATTATTATTTTGTCCCATGTGGGTTTCATATGGTAAATCCCACATGGGTTTTATGTGGTAAATCCTACATGGGATATAGGTGGAAAATACTACATGTTATAGATCTTAAATGCCACATATATTTTAATCCAAATGGTATAAAAGTAGTCAATACTAGACAAATAAAAGTCTGAATGCTTCTATGATAATTTTTAAAGTTCTTTTAATTTAAAAATTACTTAAATAGTAATTTAAAATTAATCATCGAAGCGTTCAGAGAGGCTTAACTTAATCTGGTATTTGCTACTTTATCCCATTTGGTATTCAAAATGTGTAGCACTTTTGATCTTTTACATGTGATATTTTCCACCTATAACCTATGTGGGATTTACCTTAAACAATTATAACGAAATTTTATAAAATTAAAAAACGTGTTGCAAAATGAATTTATTTTAAAATAAATGCTAGTAATCAATACATCCAAAATGAATATTAAAAATATTATTTTTTCTTTTGCGATTTACACGCCGTTTTTTGTCGATTGAATTAATGAAATCGCTTCGGCTTGCATAATACCAAGGTTTTTAGTATCTTCTAACTTTCTTCAAACATTTTCTAAAAAAAAAAATAAAGAGAGACAGAGAGAGAAAGACAGAGAGAGAGAGACAGAGAGAGAGAGACAGAGAGAGAGAGAGAGAGAGAGAGAGAGAGAGAGAGAGAGAGAGAGAGAGAGAGACAGAGAGAAAGAGAGACAGAGAGAGAGAGAAAGAGAGCAATTTTAATAAGGAATCTTATTAGTCGAGCAATTTTAATTATTAGCCAGGTTGAAGTCATTAATGACTACAATATTTCACAAATAATTATTTCCTAATTTATTACTTACAATGACTAACGCATTATGGGTAATTGAACACATATTATGCGTAATGAGCTTGAACCCATGAGGAGAATCCTGAAAAAAAGTGACCAATTAGGATAAGTAGTTAAACAAAAAAACAAAAACAAAAATGTAAAAACCTACGTTTTCAATGATGTAGACGTTGGGTGCAATAGCCACTGGATGCAAAAGTATCTTTTTTTTTTCGTAACACACACGGCCTTCTATGATAACAGGCCTTGACATCGCACAAAATGCCGTAAAAACTGAAGGCCGATTAAACTTTCACTTTTACTTATATTGATATACTTTTATATTAGGTAGGGTGTAATGGCAGTCTATGTTTTCTAATAATAATCTCTAGTAAAGACGGAAATATAAAAAGAAAACCAAAAAATTGTTAAAAGATAATCATATTTTTCGTATTTCAAATTTCATTAAGAATATTTATGTAATAAATAGTATCAATAACAAGCAGAACCATAACAAAGTATATATCTATATATTAGAAAGATAACTGTATTTTTAATTTTTTTTGCTAAAAATGGTAACAATAAAAATCACCAACAAAAGTTGATTCAAGCAAAACAAAAGTTTTATCAATATATCTCAACAGGGTAAATAATTACAAATCCAAACATATTGAGAGACATATAGGCTAATGAGAAAATAAAAAACATAACAAGTAATTAGCATAATAAATTACAAAACTAATTTTCACATAAATTATGATAGCTTTAGTATTTTGAGAGTGGTAATTAGAGAGTAATTCTTTAGCAGAATATTAGAATATACTCTGCATTGTTTTTTTGTGATTTTAAATTTATATTTAGCAGCAATGAACTGAAACTGAGTAACACAAAATGTTTTGCATAAAGGGTCAGTAGCACCTTGAAAAAAAAAAAGCAAAATATTGACCATTAGACAAGAGTATCAGAAGGAATTTCAAGTCCGCCTCTGTTTAGGCTATACAGATAACTTCCATATTTATAATAATAATTGGTAGAATAATCATAAATTTTTATTTCGCTTTTTTGCACATAGCCAGCTATGTAAACTAAAGCCACTAATGTAGATTTATTAACTGACCTTTCAAGATCATGTATATTATCCAGAAGTTCTTTTTCATCAGTAGAAATATCTCTAAAACATATGTCACAAGTATGACCATCAATACCATCAAACAATCATATAAACTTCGTCGCATAGCAAAATACTCATATGCTCTACATATAATATCTGAAGTATATAAAACTTCACCAACATTACATTTTTGATTGTATGTGTAAACTTTTTTTATTAAGCTAGAAAACAATAACATAGTTATTATCACTTAACAAAGATTGAATATCGTCAAATATAAGTTCATCCTCTTTTAGAAAATCATTTAACTCATTTGGTAAAATGCTTCGAAAACTGCTTGAAGTTACAGTTTACTTGCTGGTGTGGCTAAACAACTAGGCGGAATATTTTTAAAAACAGATGGTCGGTTAAAAGGTCGTTTCTTCCCATATTTGCTTTCAAAAGGTGCATCATTTGACCAATGAAGTTGACATACTGCTGTATAGTCTGTAACAATAAAACCAGTTCTTGGGATAGCTTCACTACATCTTTTTCTCTCCTCTAGATTCTTCGGGAATTTATAAATTGATATTTTTGTTGTAGTTGAGTATTGATATTTTTGTTGTAGTTGTAATTGATATTGTAGTTGTAGTTGTATAAATTAATATTTTTGTTGTAGTTGAGATAGTTTGACTTGCAAAGAGATACACAGCATTTTAAAGGCATTTTAATTATTAAAAAAACTTACCGTTAGTTTGACAATATTATTACCTTACAATGTAACGCCTTGAACCTTACAACGTTATCGTCTTGAAGTTGCGCTATCTAATTTATAAACCAATCAAATTTTTAAGATTTATTAAAAAAGCGTGAACACAAACTTTCGTCTAATGTTAAAAGATGAAAACACAGTATTAGTGAAATGAAAACACAGTATTAGGAATTGGCCTTTAGTTTAACAACTTTGTTGCGCAATGTCAAGGCCTGTTATTATAGAAGGTCGTTGTCACACATAATATAATATTCTGAAACTAATAAACTAATAAACTAATAAACATCTAAATTTCTATAAGTAAATTTATTCTTTGATCATTGCCTTCATATCCTATCTTATTTTCATATCATAATCTATTATGGTATTATTTATATAACATATCACAACAATATTATTAAATTTGTGATGTTCAAATACCATATGAACATTCTCTAACATGTTCATATGATATTTGAATATAGTTCTTGAGTATATTATCTGCAAACAATTGACTGATGCAAGTTCAAATATTGTCAAAAACCAAGCATGCATGCATGCATGGGACACTGCAGTGTCCCACAAAGAAATGCTGGTTTGAAAGTCAAATTTTCTTTATTAAAAAAAAAAAATTAAAATAGGGGGGAGATAGGGAAGTTTCTGTAACTTTTTTTAAGCTCCAAAAATTTTAACTTTATATATAATAAGGTTCATAAAACTTAAGGGACTTACGAAGTACATTGAGGAACAAAAACAGGATATTTACAGAAACTTTTCAATTTTTAATCTGGAGTACCACAGTGTAATTGGGAATAAAGTCGCTGGGTCCAGTATTCAAAGTAATATGATTTAAAGTAATATATAAATCAAATAAAATGCTTTAAAATGCATGCAGTTATACATATAACTCCTGATAGTTAACTATATGTATAACTAGTTATACATAAAATTTATTATATAAACTTATTTTTTAAGGTTATGCTTGAACAAATTAGTACTAATTAATTCAAATTCAAGATTTAGTTCAAGTTCAAGTTCTTATTTGTTCATTGTTTTTTCACTATTTTATATTTATTTGTTCAAATTTGTTAACTAGTACTAATTCTTACTACAGTAAGAATATTTATCATTGTTGAACGTGATTTTATTAGTAACTTAATTTTACTTTCAACATATTTTGACAACACCTTTTACATTTTAAATGATGACAGCTTTTCTATTGATGTTAAATTTATTACGTTTCAATAACTCAGATTGAATTTTAACTGAATTATTGTAAGCTTTGTAAGGGTTTGTTGTATATGAAATGGTGTAAAAATAATATATATATATATATATATATATATATATATATATATATATATATATATATATATATATATTATTTAGGCTATGGGATTATCCATAAATGATGCCAGTAGATAGAGGGGCAGTGTGAGTTTAACAATAATTGACAATGGGGAGGGAATGTTGAGACCAAAATAATGTCAATTAAAAAATTCAATTAAAAAAAAAAGTAAAATATTTTATTTCAAAAAAAAGTAAAACAATTTATGCTAGCTATGAGCAGGTTTTAGAGGTATTTACACCAACAATGTGGTCTAAAAACTTCTTGCTTTTGTTGCTTAAAACTGTAGAAGATTTTAGAAATTACAATTTAAATTCAGAAATTAGCTTGCTTATCTGAAAGAACAATTTATGTTTGTTTTTTTTACTTATCATACTGTTGAGAATAAATGTATAATTGAACCAGAAAAAAATTGATGGTATATGCATTTTTTATATTATATTAACAATTCAGATATACCATCATAATATGATAACAAAAACTGACATCATTTTCAATGGGAGATGGCAAAAAATTGACTGAGTTTGATAAAGGGTGAAGGTGTTCAATAAACAGGTCATCATCTGACATCATTATGCATAGATGACCCTATGATTTAGGTAAAATAAGTAATCAATTTCCCATATTTCTCTTTAGAAAGTGTAAGAAAAAAGCATTGTTATGCTGAAAACCTACCTATTGAGCAAGCTGTGACCACCTATTTTATAAATTTGAGAGACAGAAGTGGAAGTGCAAATCGCAAAAGAACTAATAACAATGCTCTAAATTGATTTTAACTTTGTAGACTAACATTAATATAGTATTTAGAAATAATGAATGAAGTTTACATGATTTTTATAATTTGTATTTATTTCCATTAGCTATCAGTTAAGTGAATTGGAAAAAATTTTTGTTAAGTGATTTTCTACTAATATATATATATATATATATATATATATATATATATATTATATATATATATATATATATATATATATATATATATATGTATATATATGTATATATATGTATATATATGTATATATATGTATATATATGTATATATATATATATATATATATATATATATATATATATATATATATATAATTTTTACTTTATTTACAACACCATTTGATATACAACAACCCCCTACAAAGCTTACAATAATTCAGTTAAGATTCAATCTGAGTTATTGAAACGTAATAAATTTAACATCAATAGAAAAGTAAAGCTGTCATCATTTAAAATATAAAGGGTGTTGTCAAAATATGCTGAAAATAAAATTAAATTACTAATAAAATCACGTTCAACAATGATAAACATTCTTACTGTAGTAAAAAATAGTACTAACTGATAAATTTGAACAAATAAACATAAAATTAACAAAAACAATGAATAAATAAGAACTTTAACTTGAACTTTAACTAAATCTTGAATTTGAATTATTTGGTACTAATTTGTTAAAGCATAACCTTAAAAAATTAGTATTTATAACAAATTATATGTATAACTAGTTATACATATAGTTAACTATCAGGAGTTATATGTATAACTACATGCATTTTAAAGCATATTATTTTATTTAAACATTACTTTAGATCATATTACTTTGAAAATTGGACCAAGAGGCTTTATTCCCAATAACACTGTGGTACTCCAAATTAAAAATTGAAAAGTTTCTGTAAATATCCTGATTTTGTTCCTCGATGTAGTTCGTAAGTCCTTTAAGTCTTAAGGACCTTATATCTAAAGTTAAAAGTTTTGGAGCATAAAAAAAGTTACAGAAACCTATCTCCATCCTATTTTTTTCTTTTTTTAATAAAGAAAATTGGGAAGTCTTTGACTTTCAAACCTGCATTTCTTTGTGGGACACTGCGGTGTCCCATGCATGCAAGATTGGTTTTTGACAACATTTCAACTTGCATCGGTTTATTGTTTGCAAATAATCTACTCAAGATCTATATTCAAATAACTATTATATTATCCTAATAATACGTCTATTTGCACAAATCTTAATCTTATTTCTATAAAGAAAGATAAACATTATTCGTGGTACTTACATACTTGCTTGCCATTCTCTATATTATTATAAAATATTTTCACACAATGTAAACGTAACGCAATGCAATGTCGATTTAAAAATATTTTTTTAGTTTTTTTTTTAAAGTTTTTTTTTTAGTTTCCAGCTTTCAAATTAATTCCCATGCAAATGCAAATTTCCCATGTGTGTAAATACCATATGGTTCCCACATGTAACCCATGTGGGATTACCCACATGGGTTTAAGGTGACAAATTTCCATACGGATACCACATGGGAAAATCCGTCCCACGGAAATCCCATCAATCCCACACGGAACCCACGCGGAGTGAAAAATAAAACCGCGTCCCACCCATGTGGGACGCGGTTTTATTTTTCACTGGGACTCCAACTTGAAAGTAGACATCATATTCCAGAGCTCTTTATAAAAGCAACATCCAACGCTACTTGTGGTCCAAATAAATCACCAAGAGTTCTGCTGTTTGAAAAGTTCAAGGAAGAATTTCATAACCTTAACAAAAATATAAAAGAACTTATAGTGTAGAACTGGCCTCATGATCAAAATAGTTTTTTATTTCAACAAGCACTTGAGGTGACAGTGAAATGCTTGGAGAGAAAAACATTTTCTCGTGATGACTATCGAGAATTAGTGAAGCTTATTCTATTTTTTTTGGTGGACATACAAAAAGAGGTCTCCGCATACGGTATTCCGGTTCTGATTATCATGCAAGATGGATGTCAAAAGCTATTTATAATATAATTCAAAACTATTTAGTACTTTTGAATTTAGTGATGAAGAAGCAAAAAAAGTTGAGATGGCTGCCTACATTTGCCTTTTTTACGGAAAGTACTTACTTCAATCTGCTATTACTGCTGCATCTCCAGCTAATAATGTGCATTACTTTTATTTAATGAGGAAATTTAAACCAATTGACTTTGAAAGAGCAGTAGAAACCATCGAGTCTTTTAAACGACGCATGGGAGACTTATCTTAGGAGCTAGTCTTTTCCTGGTTCGGCGACTCTGTGAGTTATACAGAAAAGACTATGATGGGTCAAAAACTTATAAACTTACCAAGACCAGTATTCATTTATTTTTTTTATTTTCTATCTTATTTACTTAATTTACTTATTTTCTTACTAAAAAAGTATTCACTTCATATAAACCGAAGCTTCCGATTATTATTTTGCGCGACAAAGAAAAACCTTGGCTAATGGCTAAATTTTCCATCAGAGGATTGGAACATTGGAAGACTTGTATGCAAACTTTCTTGTGTCAACAATATTGCAGAAGTATCGAGCTTATAGGAGACATCGAAGAGAGAGAGAGAGAGAGAGAGAGAGAGAGAGAGAGAGAGAGAGAGAGAGAGAGAGAGAGAAAGAGAGAAAGAGAGAGAGAGAGTAACTTGCTCAAGTTGTGGAAAAACATCAAAAAAAGGAGCATATTAATCAAAGAAATCAATTAAAATAAGTTTTCAACAAATAGAAAAAATAAGATTTTAGTAACGTTATTAATTGTATGTTTATTAGTCCATCCCATTTCGACCGTCATGAACAAATTTTAATACGCGGATTGTCGTAAAATATTCCCAAGACATTGTTTTCTAAATAAAAATTTTTTATTTTTTATTTTGGATAACTATTTATACTCGCACCACTCTTTTAAAGTTTAACATTTTTTGAGTTTTTACGGACACTTTCAAACAATCGGCGCGAATAGAAATTTACAAATCATTAACTATATAATAACATCATTAGAAGTAATGGAAGGTTTTTTATCTATATCGATTGTGCGCATTTTTATTACGATTATTTTTGTTAAATGGCGGTATTTTAAAAATGATCAAATTTGATATAACATTAAAAAAACGTGGTTTATTAAACACGATAGCGTTGAGGCCCAATACATTGCAATTAGATATTTGTTTGATGCTTTTTATCTCATACAGTTCACCCACTTCAAACCCTGACTATTTGTACAAGATTTGTACACTATTTGTAAAGGGGTTTGTACAAGATTAGCTAAGTTTCCTGGCCGACCATTATTCTTGATAACCTCCTGCCATCATATCGGAGAGCTTCATATAGCCGTAGCCCTAAATAAAACTGTTAAGCTGAAGAATAAAGTATTTATATCATAAAACCATAAAAAGTTAAAAAATAGTAAAGTAAAGGTAAAACTGCTTCACTTTAAAATACCTGTTTGCAAAAACAAAACGTATAAGTTTCTAATTTTAAAATGATTTACATTTAGACTTTTGAGAAGTGCAGAGATTATAGTGAACTTGCGGGAAAAAATCAGACCATTAGTTTTTATTTTGAGTTATAAAATTCTGAAAGAGATCAATAGAATGGCTGACTACATTTCTCTCTCCCGGGCATCGTGGTTTTTGACCTGCAACTTTTCTGATTTTGCAATTTTTAAAGTAAAACTTAATTTCATAAGTTTTGATATTTTAATCTTATTATTTAAGAATAATTTATGTTAAAAAGTAACAAATTGTTTAAAAACAATGGTTTGCAAAATGGTTTAAAATCAGATGTAAAATACAAAGAAAATAACTCAAAACCAATTTTTTTTCTAATGATAGATTTTTCTTAAAATCAGTAGAAATATAATAAAAATGAAATAGCACTTTGATTTTATCTTGTCAAAAATAAATGTAATAAGTATTTAGCAGTGTCATTTTAAACCTTACTTTATCTACATTGCATTATTTTTAATTTACATTTTTAAGATCAACAAAACTATTGGCAGATGTATAATGCACCCCTAAGGTTTTACCATGATTTGAATTTAACCTGCTGCAGAGGTTAAATTCAAATCATGGTAAAACCTTAGGGGTGTTTGGTGCTGGCGTTAGCGTCTTTTGACAATATAAAAATGGTAAAAAGTTCTGTATTCAAAAACAAAGGGAGGTCCGAAAAGATGTAAAAACAGATTGAACCAAAGCTGAAATCCTTATGAAAGCAGTTTTTATTAATAAAGACCAGCCACTAGGTCTTGAGCTGTATATTTCACCAGACTACTGGTTAATTATTAATAAGTCATAGTTTGAAAAAATGCCTACGGATTAGACTCTCTCAGACTTTTTAGATATAATGAATTCCAAAACATTTAAAATCTCATTTAAAATCAGAGCTTATTGCAAAATTGTAAATCTATTAAGCATAGTTTAAGAAATTTACTTCTCAAAACAAGAAATATATTGCTCGTTTTTTAAAAAAAAAGTTTTAAGAAAAATATTACGTAACAAAAAATTCAATTTTGCTGTGCTTACAGTAAAATTTATTCAAGATAATGTAGAGCGTGTGAAGAAGCTACTTCAAATAAAGAGTTTTAGTAAAAAACCATTAAAAAAGAAGAATAGTGGATTCAAGGACCTAGCTACGGCGACTGCTTTCTCACTTTCTCGTTATTGAACGGCTCTTAAAAACTGAGTTTTAATCTGATACCTAACTGTAAACTCTGAACCTTAAAAGTACATTAAAAAAATTTTTTCTTTCATATTTTCTAAAGATACTTGTCTTAAGCTGAAAATTTATATTTATATAAATAGTTATTGCTCATTAGCAGCGTTTAAACGCTGAATTTTGAAGCGAATTTTCTTCAGAAACAAGAGATCTGTGGCAGTGATGGATCCAGTATTTTTTGGTGTTTGAGATAGCTAACGTGAAGTAAAATCCAAACATATATATTTATACTTATGTTAAATAATGATGCTTTTTAAAAAGGTGCAATAATTGAAGGCCGGAAAAAAAACCCTAAATTTTTTCCCTCCTGCCCTAAACGTGAGAGCAACAAGTTGATGAAATAATTTTTTTGGTATTCTTAACTAAATTTATATTCATCAATAAATTTTAAGTAAAAAATTCAAACCCCCTCAAATTGAGAAGGATTTGAATATTATATTGTCATAATTTATGAATTTTGAGAGACAATACTATGAAAATTTAAATTTATCGTTAAATATAAACTTAGTTAAAAAAAGCAAAAAACAAAAGTCATAGCACACTTTCACACGATGCTCTGCTGCCTCATTCATCGCCTGAAGTTTGTCGACAATTTCATGTTTTGATAGTCTTCTCTATTAATCTAATCATGTGCTGGATATGGAGGAATTTGTAGTGCATGCTGAAAGAAATGCTAAAAATATGAATGAATCCGGCCAAATTGGGTCAACTAGAAAAGTACCATATTCTATTGTAGGATGTAGATAGGACTTGCCATATCCCACCAAAGTTGAGTCCAACTCTCATTGCGACAGAAGTTTTTTCAAAGATAAGAATGGGTTTCCTCATTTTATCTCTTACTGCTATCATAGATGTTCTTACTGCTATCATAGATGATATATGATATGATAGTTCATGATATGATAGATATATGATATGATAGATATATGAGATGATATGATATAATAGTTCTTACTGCTATCATAGATGAGAACAGAGCTTATGGAATTAACTCCTCAGATAAGTACCAAGTGTACCAACTAAATGCCTTGTGAGCATTTTCAACTAGAGTTGAAAATGCTCACAAGGCATTCAGATATAAAAAAATTTACGAAAAAATTTAGCCATCTCTTGCTGGCATCTTTTTCTATAGGCATCATTTAAGGGTAATTGCACTTTTTTATCTGATGAAAAATGTTTATCTGAGGAAAATATTTCTTGAACCTAAAAAAATGATATAGTAAATAAATTTTAATTGTTGTTAGTTAAAACTATAAATAGTAAGTTCACTACATTCCAATTGTAAAAAAACAACCTCACCTTTAGAAGATCAAAGTATTTGGACAAGCTGATATCACCATTTTCAAACCTTCCCAGCAATGACACAACAGTAATCCACGCACATGCCTGCAACAAGCAAACTAAAAAAAGAGCTTGAGCTCCTTTTGTAGAGACACACGTGCAGCAGTTCTCTTTACTGAAAATATATCATTAGAGTGTAGCTGTATGATATTCATTCAGATATTTTATGCTTAATTTATTAAGCTTACCTGTATTTGATGAAGTTGTATCGAAAACCAATCGAATAACATTTTCTTTACACTTTCATTCTCGGAGAAGTTTTTTAGTTGCCTTTGCTATATGGTTTCCAAGAGCTTTACCAATTTCTTTATTTAATTTTGGATGTGGGGGAGCGCGAAGGAGCTTTGTATCATCAGACATAACAATTGTATTTTCCAGACACAAGAATTGGCAATCGGTCATCCGTTCCTTTGGAATCAGGAGTGTCCATAAGTTTTCCACCCAAATCTGTGAGTATTTTTGGCAATGGCATCCAATTTTCTTTGATCTTCAAACTTTTCTTTGATATTCCTTGCATTTAGATATAGCTTGAAAGGGTCACTGCCGCGTGTTGCTACAAAGGAGTACACAGTGGCACTACCCAGCAAGTACACTTACGTTTAGCCAATGTATGTAAATACATTGTAAACGTCGGCTATTTTGCCCGATGCAAATACAACGTTGATTCAATATTAGTTTTATTATATTTATACTAATGAAGACTTAATAACGACATGATTAAAAATAGTTAGGAAAATTACATTGGTGCACTTAAGTAAAAACATCGTAAAAGTTGGTTATTTTTCCGATCAAAACCCAACGTTGATCTAATGTATAAGGATCAATGTTGATCCAATATACATTGGATTATATACAACTGGATTATATATATTGGATCAACGTTGCTTCATATACACTGAAAAAACGATGGATTATCTACAGTTGGATTATATACACAACGATCAATGTTGCGTTTGCATCGAGAAAAAGCAGATATACAATTATATGTTTGTATAGTTTATAAGAAGTATTTTTCATCTAAATATTTCAGTTGATTATGGAAACATATTTTGCTAATATATATTTCTCTTTCTTATATAACAAAATATCAAGCCACAAGAAAGCAAACATGAATAATGCAATCAGATGAATTTGTTATAAAGTTTAAACATGGTTATTATAATTTCAAACAAACGTTATCAGCAATGTCGATTCATCAAAATGGATGAAAGATACATGAATACTCACATACATACAATTATAAATATTTTATAAAAACATATAATATTAAAAGTGTATATATATATATATATATATATATATATATATATATATATATATATATATATATATATATATATATATATATATATATATATATATATATATATATATATATATATATATGTATATACTAAAATATAAAACAAATATATTTAATTACAATAAATAAATATAATGTTGTGCAAACGTAAAATGTAACGTTGAATCAACTTAAAATACAACGTTTTGCCAACGTAAAATACAAAGTTGTGCTAACGTAAAATACAATGTTGAATCAAGGTAAAATATTACGTTATGCCGAATTAAAATACAACGTTGGGCCAACGTTGTTATTTAGTAATTGGCGACGTCGCATTTGTAACCAAAATGATATAAAAATAACGTTGGCGGTCGATGTTGGGCCAACGCAACGCACAACATTGTTCTAACGTTTTATCAACGTATGTGTGCCAACTAGGTAAGTTGGGTTGAGATTTTGTTACGGATACTGCATGAAACATGGTCTGGGTTATTCAATACGTTATGAGAAAAAACGATATCTATGCCACATTTAACAATTCCTCTGTGTTTCCTATTCTGTGCTCTGGTGCTAACTTTTTAAACATTCTCTTCCTCGCAAGAGCTACTGCCTGGTTTAGGATTTATCATTTCAAAAATGCGTTTATATATATATATATATATATATATATATATATATATATATATATATATATATATATATATATATATATATATATATATATATATATATATATATATATATATATATATATATATATATATATATATATATATACAGTATTGGACATAACATTTGCAACCAACATCGAACAATGCTAAAATATGTTCCTAATTTTACATGTCTTAAAAACGAAACGAACTATACTACCACAGCAAACAGTTCAGGAGTCTGGAGTCATAGCATGCCATGACATGAGCAATTAGCTGTCAGGTGACAGCACACAGGCAGAATTTCGTTGACAAGTGCCATTTTGCAGCGGACAAAACAAGTGCAACTATTTTGGTTTGTTTTATTTTCTCAAGTCTGGTCCGTGTCAACGTCACGGAATTTTTTAATAATTAAAGGAAGTATCCAGAAGTTTCCAGAAGCATGCAGAAGCTTCGAGAAGTTTCCAGAAGAAGCATCTGGAAGCATCCAGTAGCATCCAGAAATATCCAGAAACATTCAGAAGCACCCAGACGCATCCAGAAGCTTCCGGAAGCATCAAAAAGAAGCATCTAGAATCTTCCAGAACAGGTTCACACAGGTTCATTTACTATATAAGAGACATGTAAATCGACATGTAATTCAGTCAGTATATGAAAGTCAATCAGTCAGTATTATCAAGACAGTTTATCGAAGTGAGTTTTATCAAGTGTTTTAACGAAGAACATCAATACAAGAAGTGAAATACAACAAGTGTTTCATTACATCAATACAGTCCACATCCAACCAAGACGTTGTGTTCCACAGAGCATTATTGTATCATCGCAAGGTAAATGTAACACGGTAAGCCTTGATAAGCGTGATTATTTATTTATATTATTTTTATGACTTCAAGTGCAAAAATGGCTCTTGACAGTTTTAGATTGGAACTAAGAAAGAAAATTATTGGCGATTACGTAAGTGGAATGTCATAAAAAAGTATTTGTGATAAACATCGCGTGAAAAAATTGACCGTATCAAGACTATGTTCCAAATATCGTTCTACGGGAAAGTTGGCAGCA
Organism: Hydra vulgaris; assembly: GCF_038396675.1. NCBI lineage: Eukaryota > Metazoa > Cnidaria > Hydrozoa > Anthoathecata > Hydridae > Hydra > Hydra vulgaris. The sequence continues at coordinate 24,496,723 of NC_088934.1, read as the reverse complement.
GATAACAAAGGTGGAAGACCGCGTTCCACCACTTCTAAAGAGGATTCTATGATCGTTAGATCCGTCAAGAAGGATCCCTGGATATCATCAGTCGAGATACAAAAGCAATTAGAGCTGCCTGTATCGGACTGAACAATCAGACGACGTGCTGGTGAAGCCGGATTGTTTTTTCGACGCCCTGCAAAGAAACCGCTGATTTCACTAAAAACCCAGAAGAAAAGACTCCTGTTTGCTACATCTCATATTGACTGGAATGTGCAGAAATAGCGAACTGTCCTGTTCAGTGATGAACTAAAGTTCAACATTATTGGGAGCGATGGCATTTGCCGTGTACGTTGACCGGCCGGAAAACGCCTCGATTTACGTTACTGCCATAAGACCGTGAAGCATGGTGGAGGCAATGTAATGGTCTGGGGGTGTTTTTCTGCTAAAAATAATGGACCGTTTCATGTATAAAAATATCCTGAAAGATGTTATGTTACCACATGCTGAATGGAATATGCCAATAAAATGGGTTTTTCAGCAAGACAACCATCCAAAACACACTGCAAAAGTAGTCAAGCAGCGGTTTCAAGACAACCACCTATCGGTGATGGATTGGCCGCCTCAATCTCCGGATCTCAACCCTATCGAGAACCTGTGGGAGATCGTCAACCGCAGAATTAATCGTGAAGGTGTTCGTAATAAGGATCAACTGTCGGAACAAATCCAAAAGGCCCGGGCAGCGATTCCACAAAGTTTCATTGATCACCTGATCGAATCTATGCCTCGAAGATGCAAGGCTGTAATCGACAACAAAGGATTCGCCACGAAATATTGATAGCGAAATACAGCTTGGTCAACATTTTGTCGAGTTGCACTTGTTTTGTCCAGAAGGAAATCAACTTTTTTTAATACTTTTGATTAATTTATTAGTTTTCGTGTACAAATAATGAACTTTGTGATGAATAAAACTTGAAGAACGTTGTCTCTAAACAGTTATATAGTTATTTCTCTAAATTGAAAAAATGCAGCACTTTTATATAAAGAAACTAAATTAGCATTATTTGGTTGCACTCGTTTTGTCCGATACTGTATGTATGTATATATATATATATATATATATATATATATATATATATATATATATATATATATATATATATATATATATATATATATATATATATATATATATATATATATATATATATATATATGCACAGTTTTTTGTTTTTTTTTAATAACTTTTATCCAATATGTTGGGATTGTGGGTGAAACTATTTTACTGCTATTATAAATCTTCTTTTTTTGCATATTTATTTTTTGCACTTCTTTAAACTTTAATAATTTATGTGTATATATATATATATATATATATATATATATATATATATATATATATATATTATATATATATACACACACACATTTTTTTTATTTCTGACAACACGCAAATGTTGGACTAAAGTCAAAAGTAATTAAAAGTGACGTAAGATGTGTCGGCGTAAGAATCACTTTTTTCCTTCCGCTCTTCCCAAAGACAACAAACTATAGATCTATATATATATATATATATATATATATATATATATATATATATATATATATATATATATATATATATATATATATATATATATATATATATATATATAATGAAATCTATTTATTGTTTTAAACGCTTTTCTATAAAACAAAGCTTATATTTTCATCAAAATTAAAAAAAGATCTTTATTGGATCGAAATATGAATTTTGTATTAACTTAATTTTTACATTAGTTACATTAACTTTCAGACATGAAGCAAACCTCAAACTTGAGTTTATACTTATGTAAAATGATAATATTTTGCAAATTGCAGTAATTCAAACCTGAAAATAACAAAAACCCCAAAACTTGCGCCTTCCTTCAAAAAATGAGGACAATAATGAGTTTAATACTATTACTACTTTAAACTAAATTTTTATTCAGTAATAAATTTTAAATTTCATCTAAAAATGTTTTACTGTTCAAAAGTCATGATGTAAAGTTTATAACCTTCTCATAAATTAAGAGGAATGGAAACTTTACACGATTTCAAATTTCGAACACTCAAATACTGCTAGATGAAGTTCAAAATCTAGCAATGTATATAAATTTAGTTTAGAATGGTAATAGATTTACATAGATTGATAGAGTTATAGACGAGTATGCGATCACAATGTGTTTTAGTTGTAAGTAATGTCTGTATTAAACTAGTTCTATGTTATAATGTTTATCGCAAACATATTGTTATTTTCAGTCGTTGTTTACAGAACATGTTTACAGTAACAGGCATAAAAAAATTAATCAAAGAATCATCATCATCAAATAAGTTGACGTCTTTTTTTAACCTAAAAACTTAAAGATGTTGCAGAAAGTGTTCAATTGTAATATTACAAATGAACACTTTCTGTAGCATCTTTTTCAGGTTAAAAAAAGACGTCAACCAACATATACGTTGGTGAATTATAATTGTACGTGTCATATGTAACGTAGATAAATGTGTTGAAAGTCATGCATTAATATATGGTTATTTGTTAATGACTGTACTAATGACTATTGTTGTTAAAAGTGTTATCATGGGAGTTTTAACTTTGTTCATATATAAGGCTTTGTGTAAAATATATAAACGCAAACGATGCAGCAAGCGATTCCGTTATACCGCCAGTATTCGATGACAATCTTCAGCGGTTCATCGGCGAACTACGAACATGCATAACTACAATTGATACACACGAATCCAAAAGGAAAATGATAACATTAACATGTTTGCCAATATAGATCTATTCAGCGCAGTAAGATCTATGCTGCCCGCATACACAGAATATAAATCAGTTACCTATGAAGACATCGAGGAGAACATTATAAAACTTTTTAAACCGTAGTTATCCTTAATACTACGCTTAATACTACAAAAAAGTACGTCCAGCAGAAGACTTCCGAGCTTTCTACGAATTTTTAAGTTGTCAAGCAGTAAATGCGGACGCTTGTCAAATGAAACTGCGTCGTTTGAGAAAAATTATAAATGCAAAATGACTATTCTATTTGATTCCCTGCTGAATAAAATTTTTAAGAGAAATTCAACTGGATTAGTCGAATTGATGTGGTTTTATTTTCGAAGATTGTAACGAAAAACTGAAAGAGTTGCGTTACCGAGTGAAAGAGACTTGGCTTTTGGGAAACTGGTACTAGTAAATGGAAAAGCTGAGCTTTACTGTGACTATAAGACTTGGTCTAGTTTTGTGTATTTGAGTAGTTATTAAAGATGCATTATGGTTTCTGCTGGCGAGTGATACACATCATATTAATATAAGTGATTCGATACTTTGAGGAGCTAAAACTTAGCTAGTGAATGGGATATAAAGAAATACAGTTATAGAAAGAGCACCGTGGAATGGATAATCACAGTTTTGAAGGTAGAATATCGCGGAAGAATTTCTCATTTGTTAGTACGAAATCGGTTGAATATAAGGAGGTTTAGGTTTATTAAAGCACCTTGGTTGAAAAGAAAGTATAAGTATATAGAGCGGCCGCAGCGCATTGTTAACTTGATGGGAATTTTTTTTGTTTTTGTTTTCTTTAATTTAAAAGTCATTACAGTCTTATCACAAAGATGTCGCAAAACTTGCTCAGAGGTTGGGATCCTTAGTTTCTGAGGCAAGTGCTCTACCACTGCGCCACGGCTGCTCTAACTGTACATTAAATTACGGGGACTTCTACACCGGAGTGTGACTCTTAACTACCATCTTTTAATTTATTTTCTTTTGATACAAAGCCAAATTAATAGCACCTATCTTTAATTATTAAAAAATAAAAAAATAGTGATTTAAAATGTTTTAGTTATCGTAATCAAACTCGACTCAAATTGTATCAGTTACAGTTTTAACCTGGAATACTTTAAATATAACATTCAGTATATCCTCCTTTGTTCTCTTTTTGGCTTTTTTATGCCCTCTGTTGTGCACCCATAATCATCCTACATAAACACTGTGTCAAAAATAGTTTTTATCTACCCATTTTTTACATCTTTTAATTGTGATGACATTTTATTCAGTAAAGATATAAGCATAATTTTAACAGAATTATACCAATTAAGCATTTCAATAAAACATTCAAGGAATATTGTACAAAAAGACTTTTTAAAGTAATGAATAACAAATAAATACAAAAATAAAAAATGCACGTTTTTGCACCAAAAAAAATCTACTTAACAAAAATCAACTAAAACTGTTATAGGAACTCAATTTCTTAGTGTTCTTGTGTGTTTTAATAACTTTTGTGTTCTAATAACTTGTGTGTTTTAATAACTTGTGTGTTCTAATAACTTATTACCTCCACCATGAACTTTTATTACCTCATGTAGTCTGTTTTTCATAGTACTAACTGATTTTTTGGTAATATCTGGAGCTCCATATTAAGCTCCACTCTTCCGTAAATATTAATTTTAGTTGTTCCTGATTTCTCACATCGTTCATCCTAATTCTTCTACTTAATTCATCCCAAAGATGTTTGATGAGATTTAAATCTAGAGATTGTGGGGGTATGTGAAGTTAGTTAGTTTTTTTTAATTTTCCTTGACATGTATGGGTCATTATGTTGCTGAAAAATTAATGACCCAGCACGTCCCATTTTTTGAGCACTTTCCAGATTATTTTAAAGAATGTTTAAATAGACATTGATCTATAGTTCCATCAAGGAGTACGAAGTTTTCTTAAGGTTATTCTTACAGTTTCAGGATTCACTTCTAAATTGTAATCATTTTGTAGCATTCCAGCATGTTTTAAAGTACTTGTTTTAGGATTTTGATTTATTGAAGATAGCTTGATGATGCAATGATTCGATTTTTCTCAGCTATTCTGTGCAAAGTTTATCAGCTATTTTTATAGTAGATATTTCTTGATAATAAATTGCACAGTTACATGTGATTTCTTTTATATCTTGTTGTGATTTTCCCTCCTTCAACAGCCTAACAATACATGATCAAATTTCCACTGTAACTCTCATTTTTAATCATTAGTCTAACAAAAATAAAAAATATAAATAAAAAACAAAATTTATGCACAAATCTAGCTTAATCTAATTTATATAGAAAAACGTTGCTTAATAACAATTAATTAAAATATGTGAAAAGATTTATTAACACATGGTTTATTAACATATGTGCATGGAGGGTAAAAACTTTTTTGGCGCAAAAACATGCTTTTTTTATTTCAAAAATCTGTATTTTATTTGTTATTCATTATTAAAAAAAATTATTTTGTACAATATTTCTTGAATGTTTAATTGATAAAATTCAGTTGAAATTATGCTTATATCTTTGCTGAATAAAAAGTTATCACATTAAAAAAATGTACAAAATGGGCGAATGAAAATTTTTTTGACACATTCTACATGAAATAATGACTTTCTACATAAAAAATTCTCCTTATTTTAAACTAAAAGTTTATTTATGAATATATTATATGAATAGTTATATTTTAACAGTAAAAAAATAAAAATTTGGTTTTACACCTTTGGTAATTCCTATAAACTAATTGAAGACTTTGTGATGCTTAGTTGATACTTGGATCAAAATATATTGTGTAAAAAATTTTGTCAGATCTTTGAAAAAGAATAGATTTTTAGCTTCAAATGGAGCCTTTAAAAAGACATTCAAATTGCACAAAATCTAATTGCACAAAGTTATTAGGTACTATCTTAAGATTTCAATTGTATAATGATAATCAATTGTATAAGTATATATGACTAATATAATGTATAATTAACAACATACTATACTTACCTTGATTGTTCATGATTACACTTTTTGTGTTTAATTGCTTACAAGAAATGCTCCTTCATGACATCTGTAACTAATTGCATTTTTAGTGTTTATGGACAAACCTTTTAGCAGCTTACATTCTGTGTTGCACAGAACGTGAGCAGAAATAAATGTCATGACTTGCTTAATCATTTATCAGTAGACCATCTAACCTCTTTTAATTTTTGATACTCTTTTGCATGAGATTTATCAGAATATTAGAGCCAAGTTTGGACATTTGTTAGTAATTAATAAAAAAAAAACTGCATAGGGAAAGCAAATTTCAAACATAGAAATGAAATATTTTTTTAGGTTGGACACACTGAAGATGTCAATGTAGGAGATGGAAAAGTTGTAAAAGTTATTACTAGAGCTTTACGACCTCTACTTTTTGGTAACAATTTTTATAAATTTATTTTAAAGCAAGAGACTAACAAATAGTTTTTAGACAATTTGTTGCAGTTCTGAAAGTTCAGCAATATTGATAACTTATAATGATAGTTGTAATACAAATTCTTTATAATAATTGAAAAATTGAATTGACATATTTGTAATAGGCATTTTTTTAAAAACTTTCATTGACTTGTCTGGATTTTCAATATTTATTATTTTTTAGTTTTAATAATGTAAAAAACAAAATATTAAGTTAAAATAATATAAAAAAATAAAAAGTTTACTAAAAAATGGTTATGAATTGCTGTTTATAACTACTAATATTAAATTGTGATTCAACATTTAAAGACTACTAGAGATTTCTTTTAGACTTAGACATTTTTTCTGTATAAAACTTAGATCAGGTTTATATTAGAGAAGATACCATAACAATTTTAAATTTACAAATAAATTCTAGAATACAATATGTTACAAAACTTCAAGTTTTATTTAATATTAGAGGGTGTAGACTGCAATATAAAATTTCCTGAATCCAGGATGAAAAAACCCAGAGTTTTGACCTCCTGCAGAGTTTTGACCTTCATAGCTTTTTGTTTTTACACTTCTAAACTGTAATTAAGTTTTTTTAACCTCTGTAGTCTTAATTTGGATTAATCCAGTTGTTGAAAAGATGAAATTTCTGGTTTCTAAATAAAAGAAGTAAAATGCACTGCAGTATTATTATTTCATTATTAAAATATATTTAAGTTAAAATTATCAAACTTTATATTTGCTCAAAAGTGTTATAGAACAAGGTATTGGTTAACAGAAGACTTGAAAAGGTATAGGATGTATGAGTCAAGAAAACATGAAGATGGGAGAGAGTTTAAAAGCATTGAAGTGAGAGGAAAAAATCCAGATGAATAAAAGTTTTTAGAGCATGCAAAGACAAATACAGTAAAAGGATGTGACTTTGCAAGTTGACCATAGAACAAGAAGATCAATATCAGTACTGATTGTCAGACAGTTATTTATTAGACTCAAGATAAGAAGTTAGAAATTTTTCAATTAAAGACTCAAAGACCTTGCTTATAATAGAGAAGACTGATTGGATGGATCAGTCTTCTCTTGTATAAGCAAGGTCTGTATTAATATAATATAAATCTCTATTAATAGAAAAGTTATAAAAGATATAGTACATATACTAATAAACAAATAATACATTTATAACACAAAATGTCTACATCATTCATCTTTTTTTAAAATAGTAACAAACATAAGTAGGTCTGTACATTGAGTTTTGAATAAAATAGGCTAATGGCCATTTTAAATTAATATTTAGCTCTCAAATGAGTTGCTTTGTATAGGGTTTAGATATTAGTAACTAGGAGTTATTTTTGACTTTTTCTACTATTTCTGCATGTCAATTTTACATTTTCTAAAAAGTAAGGGAGGCTCTTTGAAGAAAAAATGAACTTGAGTTTATTGTTGGACAATAAGTGAATTTTTTTCACTAGACCAATTTTTTAGCTACTTTGACTTTGCCCATATACGCCTACATCTCTTAGTGACAATTAATAACAACTTTAAGTAAGATAAACAAGTAATTTTTAGTAATGAAAGCAAATAATTTAAGCTGTATTTCTATAGCTTTATTGTCAATTAGGTTGGTGCCATTTGTATAACATATGAAAGCATCTGATATAATAAAAAAAAGCTAAAAAAAAAAACTAGACAAGATGAACTTTTAAATGTCAAACACAGCAATTATCATGTGTTGGGTTTGGGTTCATGGGACCTGAGATATCTGAATTATTTTTTGGAGTTTTTTGTTAAACTTTGTTGCTAATAATAAGCTTCACACCAAGTTAAAAACGCTTTAAATCTGATTTTTTACTTATTGCCTATCTATTTTTTCTTTATTTATCTATGGATCTATTTCTTTTTTTTTTTTAAATGTTTTTTTTATGTTTAGAGATTCCAGATATACTCACACATGAAGAGTGTGATCACATTATTAAAAGGGCAATAGATCCGAAGGAAGGGGGTATGTTTAGCAGTAAAGCAAAAGGTGGTTTGACTCCTAATGAAGTGCAATATAATTATACTGGTGGTAAAATAATTATTTTTATACAAACTTTTAATTGAAAAAAAAAATATATATATATATATATTAAATTTTTATTTTATTTTAACTTACACTAATTTTTAATTAATTTAAGTTAAAGTTAAATTAGAGAGGCATTCAACTTAATAGAGTTGTTGCACATTATGTGGAATGGAGTTGCATTTTTTTTATTTTATATTATATAGGTCTGTACCAATAGCAGGTTAATGGTAGTTTATAAATCTTACTTCTTTCTTAACATCTTAACTTCCAACAAGGCTGCAAGCAACCGCTATTAGAGTTGAAAGTTACTGGAAGAGAAAAGATAAAGTTTATAAAGCAAGATAACGATTAACAGATGACTTAAAAGATTGCAAACTGTTTAAGTCAGGAAAACAAGAAAAGGGAGAAAAAACTAGATAAATAAGAACTTTTAGAGCACTTAGGAACAGTCACAGTAAAAGGATGAGACTTAATTAAATGATGAGTAACATGAAAACGAATTTTAGTTGATAGCACAAAAGGTGCTAGCTCTTTAGAGCAGCACCCATTATAGTATTTATAGAAAAGAGAAAACAATATTACGACAATGTGACAATTGAAGGTTGGCTGCAAGAACAGGCCCAACTATGTGTACAATGCATTTTTGCACCTTGTCTAAAAGAGAAAGGGGATCATTCGAAGATCCGCCCCAGATATGGCAACAGTATTCCATACAAGGCCGGATTTGAGATTTATAGAGATAAAGAAGAGAATCTGGGATAAGAAAGTGGTGACGATGAGGTGCAGCCATAGCAGATGATAATTTTGCCATGGATTTGATATATGGTTTTCAAGAAAGATTGGAAGTTAGAGTTCATCCTGGTAGACAAGGGGTAGATGACTCATCAAGTACGTTATTGTTCATAAATAAACAGGAAGATCTAGATTGTTGCAATAATGATTTGTTAAAAAAAAATAAGTTTTATCTGAATTAAAGTTCAACAGCTACCAAGAGCCCCATGCTGTAGCATAGGTTAGATCCTTTTCAAGCTCAAATGCCCCCTCCAAGTAATCAGAGAGTGTTGGCTTATTAGCAAGACAAGAATAAATGGTAGTATCATCAGCAAACAATGCTACATTAGATGTAAAAATTTCTAGTAGATCATTAATTTAAATTAAAAAAATATAGGGTCAAGGAAAGAACCTTGAGTAACCCCTAAAGTTACAGGAAATAAAGAAGAGTGCTGTCCATCAAGGACAACTTATACTTTATACTACAATTGGTAAGAAAGTATTCAGCAATCTTAAAGATGTTACCTGATACACCATAAAAAGAGTTTTATGGAGAAGACCAACATGCTAAACTTTATCAAATGTTGAGAGTAATAGCCCTAACCTCTCTAGATCAATCTAATGCACTAAAAAACCTATTGGTTATTTTTTTTGGTTATTGGTAAAAACCATTAACAAATAAGCAGTAGAATGAGAAGATCAAAATCCATATTGATGATCAGAAAGTTAATTATTAGATTCAAGATCTGGGAGATGCAAGCTCCGACTTGAGACAAACCCTGCCTTGAGGCTCTTGGTTGAGTGAGGGCTGGAGATAGTGCCTCGATAAAAATACTCAACTTGGGCAGATGTTAAATGCATCCGGCTACTGTCTTGTAGAAGGCCTCCTAAAAAAAGCCTTAAGGAGTAAACAGATTCTCTCTGTTGACCAGCCTCACACCCCTTCTTCATCTATTAGGCTGGCACAAATGTATTTTTAATACATTGTTTCCAGTTTAGGATGTTGAATGCTGGATCTTCTTGACTCAATGCATGAGTTTTGCTTGTACCTTTGTTTTTATGACTAGGCAACTCATTCTATTATCTCCTAATGTGGGTACAGCTCTAAAACTCAGTTTTATGGTTCTGAGGTCGGCTGGTAGTCAGGTTTCCCAAACTCTGTGGTAGCTCTCAGAGAGGCTGATTCCATCAACAGCTGAAAAATATCAAAGTATTAACAGTGCCATATTGCACATAGATGGTGTCCCTGTTTGTACTTTTGGTGTGCATTGCAGAGGCCACATTTGGAGCCCTTTGTTAGGTCTTAGGGTTTAATAATAGTAATGAGACAATTGCTTGGGCTATTAAACAGTGTTCTAGTACTATCTATGCATTGAGTCAAGTTCTTCAACAAATTTAAAAATGAATAAAGTATCAAAAACTATAAAACAAAAAACCAGCATCGTCACCAATTTCTCTTAACCTGTCATAACCTAATAGTCGTGGTCTTCAAAGTAACTTTTCTTCTGTTGAGTCTTATCTCTTGCAAAGTTCACCAGACCTAATTGCTCTTTGTGAGACTAATTTGAGTTCAGCTGTCTCATCCTGCGATCTTAGTGTTAATTTTCCTTTAATCGTAAGTTCCTTTAATTCATAACGACTCCAATAGTCACATGCTTGGCCTGGGCATTTACATTCGTAAGAATTCACCCATTTGTTGTAAAATTAGTTTTGAATCCACAGACTATTCTTTCATGTGCTTTCGTTTAGCACCACTTCACTCTATCGCCTTTCTCTTTGTTCTATATTGCTCTCCTTCATCTCAAGACTGCACTCTTTTTGATGTTATTTCTGATCATATTGACCGAGCCCTCTCTCTTTATCCATCAGCTAATATAGTTGTTGTTGGTGATTTTAATGCTTACCACTCTGAATGGCTTGGCTCTAGTGTCAGTGATTCTGCAAGCATTAAAGCCCACAACTTTTGCCTTTCTCAATCTCTAACTCAAATAGTCAACTTTCCATCTCGCTTTCCAAATAACCCGAATCATTTACCTTCTCCACTCTACTTATGTCTTGTTTCTGATCCTAGTCAGTGCTCAGTTTCTCCACATTTACCCTAAGGTGCTTCTGATCACAGTTTGATCTTTCTAAAACTAATATCTCATTCTTCTTCATTAGCTGAATCCCCCTATTATTGTACCTTTTACAACTACAGTAAAGCTGACTGGGATTCTTTCCGTGATTTCCTTCGTGATTGCCCTTTGGTAGAAATCTTTTGTCTTCCTGTTGACAAATGTACTTCCTACATAAGCTCGTGGATTTAGGCTGACATAGAATCTTTTATTCCCTCTCGACAATTCTAGGTCAAGCCTCACTCTCCTCCATGGTTTTCCTCGCACTGTGCTGCTCCGATTGCCAATCGAAACCGTTACTTCTATATCTATCAGCAAAACAACTCTCCAGAAAACAGACGTCTGTTTATTAATTGCTAGAAACCATTATAAAAAGGTTTTGTCTAATGCCAAAGCCAGCTATTCTCAGGTCATGAAATCTTGTATCTTATCTCAAAAATTAGGCTCTGGTTACTTCTGGAGAATCTTTAATAGTATTAACAAAAAGGGAAAATCTTTAATTCCACCTCTCTTGTATGTTTCAGACTTTGTCACCTCATCTAAAGACAAAGCTGAATTATTTGCTAAAAACTTTTCATCAATATCATCTCTTGATTCTACTAGTTACGTTCTACCTGATGTTGCCAACAAACAGGTTGATCTATTGTTTGACATTCGTATCACTCCAGCTTGTGTATCTTAAGTGATTTCCTGCCTAGACTCTTCTACAGCTTGTGGCCCAGACAACATACCTGATTCTTTTTTTCAGAAGTGTTTTGCGGAGCTGTCGTCTATACTCCCAAAACTATTTAACAAGTGCTTATCAGAGTCTTGTTTTCCAGCCTGCTGGAAAACAAGACTCTGGAAGCGGCATCTGTTATCCCTATCTTCAAAAGTTCTGGAGAGCAATATGATTCGTCTAACTACCGTCCCATTAGTCTTCTTTTATCGTAAGCAAGGTTTTTGAATCTTTAATTAACAAACACTTAATCTCTCATCTTGAATCTAATAACTAATAACTTTCTGACCATCAATATAGATTACGATCTTCTAGTTCTACAGCTGATTTGCTAACAGTAATAGCAGATAGATTTTATCATGCATTAGATAAAGGCGGAGAGGTTAAGGCCATCACTCTTGACATTTCTGAAGCTTTTGATAAAGTTTGGCATGCTGGTCTTCTCCATAAGTTTTGTTCTTATGGTGTATCTGGCAACATCTTTAAGATTACTGAATCCTTCCTTTCCAATTGTAGTATAAAAGTTGTCCTCGATGGACAGCACTCTTCTTCATATTCTGTAACTTCAGGGGTTCCTCAAGATTTAATCCTTGGCCCTCTACTCTTTTTAATTTACATCAACGATCTTCCAGATATTCTCACATCTAAGGTGGCATTGTTCGCTGATGGTACTACCATTTAATTTGTCAAGATAAGAAGCTAACACTCTCTAATTGCTTGGAAGGGGCATTTGAGCTTGAAAAAGATCTCACTTCTGCTACAACATGGGGCTCACAGTGGTTGGTGAACTTCAATTCAGATAAAACTCAGTTTTTTTCAGCCAATTGTTGTCACAATAAGTTAGATCTTCATATATTTATGAACGGTGATGTACTTGATGAGTCATCTACTCTTCATCTTCTTTCTTACTTCGGTTTCTATTCTCTATCTCTATAAATCTCAAATCCAGCTATGTATGGAATATCTGGGGCGGATCTTCAAATGATGCCCTTTCTTATTTAGACAAGGTGAAAAAATGCATTGTAAGCATAGTTTGACCTGCTTTTGCAGCCAACCTCCAACCATTATCACATCGTCATAATGTTGCTTCTCTTCCTCTTTTCTACAAATACTATAATGGGCACTTCTTTAAAGAGCTAGCGTCTCTTGTGCCATCTGCTAAAATTCATTCTTGTGTTACTCGTCATTCTATTAAGTCTCATCCTTTTTTCTATGGCTGTTCCTAAGTGCTCCAAAAACACTTATTTGTCTAGTTTTTTTCCTCAAACATCAGCTCTTTGGAATTCGCTTCCTTTATCTTGCTTTCCTGATTCATATAATTTGTAACATTCATCTTTTCTTTTCCAGTAACTTCCAACTTTAATTAGTGATTGCTTGCAGCCCTGTTGAAATCGAAGAATTTTAAAAAAATAAATAAAAAAAGATATGAGTTTTTTTTTAATTAAATACTTAAAAACCTTGTTTATGATAGTAAGAAGACTGATGGGATGGTTATTAGACAAGTTAGATCCCTCTCCAGAATTTTTGAAAAAAGGATATCTTCTGCAAGACTATAACAAGTATGTTGTTCAGACCACCTGCTTTAATAGAGTAGAAAATAATAAAGCAGAAAATCACTTTATATACAGAAACTGGAGTGATACAAATGTCAAGCAATGTAATAACCTGTTTGTAGGCTATATCGGGTAGGATATAGTTAATGGAATCGAGAGTGAGATTGATAAAAAGTTCTTTGCAAACAATTCAGCAATGTCTTTAGGTGAGGTAAAAAATCTGAACCATGCAATAGAGGTGAAATAACAGATTTGCCCTTATAATAGATATTGTTAAAGATGAGGTTTTGTGACCTGAGAATAGCAAGCTTTGGCATTAAATAAAACCTTTTTACAATTGTTTCTATCAATAGCAAGCAGACATGTGTTTTCTGGAGAATTGCCATAGTGATAGACAGGGTTGTTATCAGTCAAATATGTCTGAGACATATTTGACTGATAACATAAATTATGTCCCATGTATTTTCTATCAACGTATTTTGACATAATTTTATGTCTTAATTATTTTCTGCTGACACAAAATTATGTCAAAATGTCTGACATTTTGACATAATTTTATTTGGGACATTGTTTATGTTTTATATTCTTGAAATAAAAATCAAACTAACAATTTAATAACGCATTTCAGAATATTTTGATGAATAAAATTAAAATATCTTAACAAATAAGTTTGACTTCTATAAGAATATAAAACAGCAAATAAATCTGACATAAAATTATGTCAAAATATGTTTACAGAAAACATGTTGGAAATATTTAATGTCAACAGAAAACAATTCAGACATAAAATTATGCCAAAATATATTAATAGAAAATATGTTTGACATATTTTATGTCTGAAAATAAGTCAACAGATCTGCCAGACATATTATGTCATAACAACCTTGTTGATAGATATGAAAGTGATAGCTTCAATTGGAAATCGGTGCAGCTCAATGAGAGGAAAATCATTGAGAAGAGTGAGATTTGATTTGGATTTGTTGAGAGGGAATAAAAGATTCCATGTCAGCCTGTATCCAAGAAGTTACATAAGAAGCACATTTGTCAGCAGAAAGAGGAAAGTCTTCCTGTTTCTTCTCTTCTAAAATCTACTACTATCTAAGTAGTGAGTATTAAACTATTGATTTAAATGTTATAGAATCAACTAGAAATAATATATATAAATAAGGAAAATTGTTTCTTTTTTTGTAACCTTATGGAATTTCAGGGTTTAGAAAATGTAGTATATGTGATAAAATACTTTTTTTACCTAATTTTTTTTGTATATTTTTATATATTGTATATTTAAAAAATAGAATTTATATGCAAAAATAAAGTTTTCTGATTTTTCAAACAGAATTTGGCAAAGCTTCTGGATGGTTTGGGGAATTTTCAGCTTGGGATATAAATGATGATAAATATATAGACATTGATGAAGTATGTTACAATTTGCTATTTATCTTTTCCATCAAATTTATGTGATGTACTTAATGTTATGTGTTTTAAATATTAGATTAAAAGTTATGTAATGTGCTTTAGATATTAAAAAATCACTGATAAAATAAGTACATTCATCATATACATTTATGAAATTTGATTTATTTGTATAATAAATTGAGTTTATATTAATTTTCTATTGTTTTTAAAACATTTTCTATCAGTTATTATTTCATATATTACTAAAAAATATTTTTGTACTTAACTGCAGTGGCAGATACAACATTTTTTGCTGGATCCACAAGCTACATGTGTAGCTATCGATATAACATAATAATACTGCTAGTTACAAAGCTGCAATATGTAGCCATTGATTAGCTACAGATTGTTATGTTTTAGCTAACTACAATGCTATAATTCCATGTCAAGTAATAATTCAATGTCAAATGACCCAGAAATTTAAAAATGTCACCCTACATCTCAGATTTTGCTGATTTTTACAGAGTAAAAATCAGCAAAAGTAAAAAAAGTTGAGAGTACTTAGTAAAACAAGACTTCCTTGAAAATTTTAGCTTCTGGCTCCAAGAAAATCCTAAAATATGACCATTTTACTTTTAACAAATGTTGGCCATACCCCTCTTGTTCCCTCAGAATTGCAACATTTATTTTGAGCTTTCAAGTAACATAACTTTAAAAATATTTAATTAAAGGTTTGTTAAAAATTTTAAAAAACAACAAGATTATAAAATGGTTTTTTACTACTCTCAACCAAAATTATTTTTAAAATTATAAAAAGTTTTAGGGTTTTTTTATTCCCAAGCTCCAGTCATTGTAATCTTTTGCAAAATATCTTAATTTAAATAAACATAAAAATATTTGAAGTTTTCCCTGTGTCTGTCAGTTAGCTATTTCACACACCTAAAAATGCTGCATTTGTTGTTTCACACAGCAGAGAGCAATAACAAAAAAGACTAGGCTAATTGTTTAATTGTTTAAATTGTCTATAAACTGATACAAAAAATTACCAATAAATAGACAATTTTATATTCTTTAAGATGCTTTATTTATTTTTGTTTAATTAATCAATTTGTATTAATCTTTCAGTTATTATCGTTAACAAATCAGCAGTAGACCTAATGTATACGGTTTATGGTAAAAAAACAACTCTTAACGGCTCTTTGTGTTTAATTTTGACAAAATTAGGAGCACTTATTGTAAGAACCATTAAAATAGTTGAGAAAAACTAATTGAGTTTTAATCCTTTTTTTTTAAAAACCACAAAAGTATGACATAACAGACTAAAATATTTTTTTGTTTATTTAATTAAGAGTATTTTTTCCTTTTTTTTCATGTTTTTTTTATTTAGTTTAATCACTTTTATTTAATTGTTTTTTAACTGACTTGAATAAATATATTGATACATATATCAACTCACTTAAATAGGTTGAATATGCAAGGAGTGACTCTACATTAATATATATACAAACTTATATGTTTATATATATTATATGTAATATAATTATAAATAAGTACAACATAGGTTGAAATAAAAATAATGTTTTGTGCTGGTTGAACAGTTTGGACATGGTTTGAAATACCAGCAAAGTTTTAAAGAAATACTAGCAAAGTTTGGGGAAAAGGGTAATAAAGCTAAATTTAAAGGCTGTGGTGTGCAAAAGTTTGGTAGTTCAAATTAAAAACTCCAAAGTAAATCTAATATTTTGAAAGATGTTCAAGATAATGGGAACATTAATATTTGTTAAGAAACTAAAAAATATCAATCAGAAACTGAAGAATATCAATCAGACGACTGAGGAAGCACATCTTTTGAGAATCATTTTTTGAGAAAACTGAATCTAGTCAATCTACTGTGGATAGCAAGATGGTGTCAATTAAATTGATTTATGCCTTATTAAAGCTATAAAATCTGAAAAAAAGCAATTTATTAAAAGAAGCAACTAATTAAAAGAAGCAATTAATTAAAAGAAGCACCTAATAGAATTGTTATTAATATAAAATTACTTGATACTTTTTACAAGAACAGCTGTTCTGGTTTTCTTCATGATCAGTTTGTAATGAGTATTAATGGGTGGGGCCATTATGAACCTATTAGTTTGTTGAACAGTAACAACAATGAAATAAGATATCTATTTTGCAAATACAAGTTGATACATCAAGCCATTTACATACTTCTGACTTTTTGGTTGGTGTTCTCTTCAAATAAATACAAAAAACATGTTATCTCTTTATAAATAAATGCAAAAAACAATTTGGTTGAAAAGTTACAATGTAGTAACTGATAATGCATCAAATGTGTCAAAAATAAAACAGCAATTGAAAACTCAAGATGATGTTTAAGTTATTACATATGAATTTTTCAGCTCATATACTCAAACTATTAGTCCAAAACTTGTCAATTGCAACAAAAAGCAGAAACCGAATTAAGGAGCAGGTAGTTCAAATTGTTAAATATTTTAGAAATTATATAATACCATTTAATAACTATCAACAGTTAATTGAAAAAAAAAACATAGCGATAATTGACTAGAATATATAACAAATATTGTAAATAATCTTTGTGTAAACTACAGGAGAACTGTTAAAAATACTATTGCAGAATACTATTGCTTTTTACTATTTTTACTAAACCAATTGCAGATGCATTAGATCTGATGCAAAGGGACAGTCATATTATTGGTGACAGTTTAGTGATATGGAAAAACCTTTAAAAAGAATTAAAACCTATGCTTAGCCAAGATGCTAGGAAAAAGTTAAGCAAAAGAGTTCAACAGGCAACGACTCATCTCTTGAATAATATTATTGATTTTTAATACAGAGGTAAAGATTAACTGATAAAGAAATATGGAGGTTGGAATGATTTTCTTCCAATTTTGATTAGTTTTAAAGCAGAATTTGATCTTTTTAAAAGTTTATATTCCATGACAATATTGTTCAAACTATAATACCATGCAGAGTTGTTAGTCCTTGGCCTTGGCCTTAGCCTTGGTCTTGCCTTAAGGCCAAAAATTAAGACCTTGGCATTGAAACTGTTGGCTTTGGCCTTGACAATTTTGGCTTTGCAAAAAAAAAAAAAAAATTAAAGAATTAAAAGTTTTCATTCTTTATTTTTACGTATTTTTGTTTTCGACTTTCATACATATCTAAGTTTTTTTATTGACTTCGTAGAATTTTGTGCATAATCTTGGTTTATTTTTACATGTGGTTTATTGTCAGAGTGATTGTTACCTACAGTTTTGTTAATAATTGGCTTAAATGTTAGGCAAAAATTGAAGTCTTTGGTCTTAAAAATGTTTGCGTTGGCCTTGAAACTCTTATTCTTGGCCTTGACCTTAAAACTCTTGGCCTTGGTCTTGTCCTTGGCCTAGTAACTTTTGATCTTGTTCTTGGCCTTGGAGTTGTAACATGTGGTCTTGGCCTTGCTACTTTTGGCCTTGTTAACAACTCTGATATCATGTGTAGTGAAAATCTTATAATATTTGAGTGAATTAAGAATTACTGGAAGTTGTTGATCAGTTACCTACTACTTAATCTGCAGGCATTGAAAGAGTATTTTAATCATTTGGTCTTGTGCATTCAAGCATTAAAAATCAACTTGGAATTGAGGAAGAAAGCTAATTGGTATTCACACTATTTAATCATAAAGCGTAGGAATCAATGAATCAAGGAATTGATTGAGTCTTTAAAAGTTTGTAAACAATCAGTATTAAAAAAGATTTTAAAATGTTTTAAATTGATTTAATAATGATTTTATAATAAAGTTTAACTTATTATACAATCATTTTTAAATCATATATTTATTATTATAGTATATATTTAATATTATAGTATATATTTAGTATTATAGTTTAATTAAGTTTCAAAAAATGATATTAAAAGTTTCATAATTATATTTTATTTCAATATAATAAAAATTTCATTATGAAATTTAACAAAAATTTTATTTTTATTATATTTCAAAAGTTTGGGGAAATTCAATATAAATCAAAAAAATCTGATTAAACTAGGGAATTGATTTTTTTGAATTTTTTTCAAAGAATCCTAATATATATATATATATATATATATATATATATATATATATATATATATATATATATATATATATATATATATATATATATATATATATATTTATATATGGTGACCAGAATACTTTTATTTTAGTAGAGCGCAGTGCCATGGCCCCCACATTCTGAATCAGAGCCCCATGTTGCAGTCTTCTGCAGCCCTCAACCCCCCCCCCCCCTTACCCTAATGGTTGTGCATTGAAAAAAGAAATTCTTTTCTCTTGCAGATAAAAAAAAGGAAGGAAACCATAAGAAACAAATAAACTTTGTTATTTAACTAAGCGCTTTTACTTTTAAAATCATTTTTGTATTTATTTAGAGAATGTTTTAAAGTCAAATTTTTAATTTTTCAAAATTGATTTTTCAACTTAATAAGACTGAAAAAATTTTAATTACCTAATAAAAATTTTTAATTAAATATTAATTTAATAAAATTTATCTTTTGCACTGCTTCAAGACAAATCTTTTTATCAAAATTATTTTTTTTAATTAAGATCTTCAAGACTTAGTATTAAAATTAAGGAGATCAAACAGCCATCATTATGTTATTCATAAAATTTTGCTTAATAAATATTATGCCATTTTTCACTAAAATATGCTTGTCAAGTTTGGGGACAATCTAAGCAGCTTGCAAGACTAACTCATCTCCAAAATAAAGCTCTTAAGTTAATTTACTTTCAACATACTGATTCTAACTGTAACATACTCTATTTTTTATCTAAAGTTCTTAAATTGCGCAACCTTATTCAGCTATCAAATTACCTTTTTATTTGGAACCAAAATCACAATAACCTACCTCTTTCATTTATTAATTTATAAACAATATTTTTTTGGAAAAATATTATTTCTAAATCTTATAGCTTTCTACAACTTATTATTTATAATATGTATATATATATATATATATATATATATATATATATATATATATATATATATATATATATATATATATATATATATATATATATATATATATATATATATATATATACATTTATTTATATATATATAAATTTAACAATTTTTAGGTGATAAGTGTTATTCATGCCTCATTTTCATTGTGGATGTTAGAAAATGATATCAAAGAAATGTAAGAATTTTTGTTGTGTTAACAGATAAAAAATTTTAATCATTTAAATAAATAGAAAATAACTGGTGGTAATTGCTTGCAATGATGACGAATAAATCTAAAGTATAATTGCTGGCAGCAAAAAAACAATTTAATTGTAATAAGTATATGTTGACAGTGTTTTGCTTGTATAAAAAAAAACAGTTAAATTATACTTATTTTTAATAGCTAAGCTAATTAATTTGTATAAACTACCTGCAGTGCAAAAAAAAAAAGAATGAGAAAACTTTATTTAAACAAAAGTGTGTCTAAACTAAAACCCTCAATAAACTTTCCACTGGTTCGATGACTTTATATGAACATCTTCAAATAAAAAATAAAATTTTCTGATAAACTGTTTGAACCTGCAATTCTGCCTTCATAAATCATATTGGTATCCACAGTGCTAAGCTGATAATTGTGAAATAGACTAATATTTAATTTAAAGAAATAGGTTCAATTCTTCCTGCTGGCAATTAACTTCAGAATTATTCACCAGCACTGTTGCCAATTACTTTTTGAATAAATAAATTAAATAAAGATAAAAAAAATTTATATAAGTTTTATATACAATTTTTTTTTTTTTACCATAATTTTGCAGCAGTATGTTGTTGCAGTTTGTTATTGTTGCAGTATGTTTTTGTATTTTGAAGTTGTTGATGTATGTTGTTGTTACAGTAAGTGTTGCAGTATGTAGTTGTTGCAGTTTGTTGTTGTTGTTGTTGTTGTTGCAGTAAGTTGTTGCTGTAGGTTATTGGTGCAGTAGTCTTTCTTCAGACCTACTTATATAAGAAAATGTCTTACTTTAAACCAAAATTTGAAACTTAAATCAAAGTGTAAAGTTGTGTTTTAATTGTAGAGCAAGGTATTTTTGGTTGTTTTTTTTTCTTTCTTCTTTTCATTTTTAATAAACTTAAAAGCTGTAAATGAGGTTAATGTTAAAACATAGTTATCTAAATATGTATGTGATCTTTTTTTAACTTCACGATACATTTTTTGTCTTTATTTATTGATAAAGAATTTTTTATATTTAAAATTTTTTTATACAAAATATAAATTAGAATTTATTATTAAATATTATTTATAAGATCTTTTTAACTTAGATAACTAAAATAAAAAGGTGGTAAAAGATGGCGTTAAAGTGATTCTGTGATTAATTTAATGACTAAAAAGATGACGTTAAAGTGATTCTGTGATTAATTTAATGACTAAAAAGATGGCGTTAAAGTGATAATGACTAAAAATTTGCTGAAAAATTTTTTTAGCAAATGTAATTTTAAAAATTGTTCATTTCTTTATTGATTTTTTTGTAACTTTTGAGAGATGACTGATTTCTTCACATATCAAATTTATTTAAAAAAACGGAAATAAATATAAAAATAACTAATTTATTTTTGTGTTTTTTATTTATTTTTCTTTCATTATGCAATCATTATGTAAACTCATTTATAGATATATAGATGTATACAGGGGTCGAAATAAATGTCAGGCATTGGCACCCTCAGACTGTTTTTGAGACCTGTTTGAGGGGGGTAACCAACTCTTGTTTATTTTTTAATAAAAATAAGTAAACAATGATTAGATGCACTCCTCTAGCGTTCTCAAGAAGGGTTAGCGATGTCCAACATCTATTTCTTCCCCTGTATATATATATATATACATACATACATACATACATACATACATACATACATACATCCTACATACATACTATATAAACATATATATATATATATATATATATATATATATATATATATATATATATATATATATATATATATATATATATGTATATATATATATATTTAATAACAATAACTTGTATATAACTAATATATAAATTATTTTATACTATTATATATAAAGTTATTTGATTTAATTTTAGATGGGAAAAGATGAATGTGACTGTCATGGACGATGGTAATGTTTAATGATTATAATTTTTTATAAACCTATGCTTTTCTTTTTATACCTTATTCTTGAAAACATTGTAAAATTATTAGTTTATCATTCATATAATCATATGATTATAAATATATAGTAAAAGTTGAATCCTATTGATTATTGTATTTACTAAGTTTAAAAAAGATTTTCTATGGATATTTTTTTTTTTAATTTAATTTTAAGAATGAATACTAGGTTAAACCATTAAAAAATTACTTCTTTTGATGTAACATCAATATATGTTGCACAATGCACGTGATGTTGCGGTGATGTTGTGCAGCACAAAATCTGGATAAAATTGGAGAGTAATAAAATAACCCTGCCAGCATTCTATATGGGACCTATATGGGTCCTTTATGGGCTTGTACATGGGCCCCACATGAGGTGCCCATCTGGGGCCCATGCAAGTGTCCGTGGGGCGCAGATGGGCCCGATATGGGCTGCCCCAGTGGGCAGCCCATGTAGGGCCCATATGTCATCCCCAAACACTAAGCACGGGTCCCAGATGGGCAACCCAAGTGGGGCCTATATAGTTTTTTGAAAACTTTGTATGAATTTAGGATAGCTTATATAGCATATTAAATATCAAAATTTTATAATTATTACATTAGATTGTGATAGTCATTAAGTTACAAGTTTATTTAACAAGATCACATTGCATATACGTATGTATACAGCTATAGCCACCATAGGAAAATAAGCATCATATTAGTAATACCAGGTGATACATAATGCTTACAGGCAGAACAAGTCATTAAAGTTAGCTGCATGTTATAACAATATATATGCAGGTAATACAATTGCAGAAACAAAACTTGTGTTGTACTGTTACATTTTGAAATAAAGCATTTATAGTGGGAAAACAGTAAATAATTTGACTAAATAGTTTTTTTATGCATTTACTCAACCAAGTTTGCTTCATATAAACATTATATTATAGCTAGATTATACAGAAGATCCAGAAATATGACATGTATCCTAAAAATAAAACTGGTTAATCACACGAGTACATAAAAAAATTTTGACCCTTTTAATTAAACACATATTTTAAAGCTTTTTATTACTCAATAATGGCATTGTGGATACTTCTCGATGACATTTCAAAGTTACTGAAAGCAAGATAAAATTGTAATTATGTACAATGCAGCAAATACATTGAAGCACCATAAATAATGAAATAAGACGGCAAGTTTAATAGAAAGCATAATATTTGTTCACCAAATAGTAAACTCAAAAAACTCGAATGCATTTAGCATCACAATATACTAAATCAAGTTTGCATCATATATAACAATATATTACAGCTAGATTATGCATAAAATCCAGAAATATTACAACTAACAAGTACTCTAAAAATAAAAGTTGTTAATTACACGAGTACATAAAAAATGTTGTACTATTGACTTTGTTTATGAATTTACAGAATGAAACACATACCCTTATATATAATATTTTACAGCTCAATAATGGCATCGTGGATACTTCTCGATGACTTTATAAAGTTATTGAAAACATGATAAAACTATAATTATGTACAATGCAGCAAGTACATTGAAGCACCAAAAATAATGAAATAAGACTGTATATTTAAAGTAACAGTCCAGGCAATTTCAAGTTGATGTTATTTTATAGTGTTCGCTTTAATAAGCATTATTGGAAACTCATTTTTTGTTTATTAACTGCTCGTAAGTGAAAAAATGTATTTTTCTAACGTAAAATCTAATTAATATTCTGGTTTAGTGACGTCACTAAACCAGAATATCAAGTATAGGACAGCGTAAATGCTTTGCTATTCAACATGCATTGGTCCGTTTTTGTCTTTGCACGTGTTATTGACATCACGGCTTAGAATACTAGCTATTGTTGTGCACTCGTTGGCTACAGATTTATTTATAATTTGCAATTTTCAACAAAGTAGTTCCTTAAAAATATAACTTTAGAAAAA
Organism: Hydra vulgaris; assembly: GCF_038396675.1. Lineage (NCBI taxonomy): Eukaryota > Metazoa > Cnidaria > Hydrozoa > Anthoathecata > Hydridae > Hydra > Hydra vulgaris. The sequence continues at coordinate 24,472,776 of NC_088934.1, read as the reverse complement.
ACAAATAACAGATAATTAAAATAATTTTATAGACACAATTCTAATAAAATGACACTCAACTTAAAATTGGCTGGACTGTCACTTTAATGCTCAAAACAATTTGTATCTATTACTCGTAAAGAAAGCATAATAATTGTTCATAATGAACATTGAACAATAAAACGAAATAATAGTATATATCTGCATGTGCACGTAATAAGATCAAGTGCTAATATGCATCAACACTATTTGTTTTCTTTTGTTTTTCTCTCTTATCTCTATCTGTGTGACGACCGTCCCGGTCTCTGGCACCTCCCAACCATTTTCTCACTTGTTGTTCAACATCTTTTCGGTTACAGTCCCTTGTGCAAGCACTTTTCTTGATGGCTTTTAACATTAATAATAAAACAAATTATTAAAATGTAAACAGCAAAAATTAGTAATAAAATGAAAATATTACATTCATGTTCAACAACCAAATAATAAAAATAAATTATTATTTTTATTATTTGGTTTTTGAACATGAATGTAATATTTTCATTTTATTATATGAATATTAACTTTGGCAATTATTATTTATTTAAAGTGTAAAATAAGTATTCAAATTCTGACATTTAACTGATATTCTAATTCAATAACAAAGCTAAAGAATGTAACATCAGTTAGAAGCAAGTATAACTACATTGATGTATCAAAACCCCAACTCACTGTAAATGACGGTGAAAATTTCTGATGTGCTGAACGATCTTTTGCCTTTAGTTCCCTGCATGTTAAACAAGATAGCCAAGTTTTTTACCATGAGGAATTTCATAATCCTTTTTGTTGTTTCCCAAATATCACGCCCACCCAAATCACTCAAATAGCCAATCTATGCACAATATGAAATATATTGGGCAATATTTTTTATGTAAAAAAAACAAACAAATTTCTAATTATAAACAAAATCTACATAACTAGCGATAACTGTAAAACATCCTTTCAATACATTGGATGGACAAATTTTAATATTAACTATATTCAGAATTGATTTAATGCAAAAAATTTCAAGCATTTTTTTTATAATATTTAAAAAAAATTTCTCAATTTACTAATGCATTAGCAAAGTCATTATTTTTCAGCCGTTCTTCTATTTCTTGAAAGTTATCCATTGATTGCATTGGAAAGACTACATCATCGGGAAGCTCTGTCTTATCTGCACTCTTGTTGTAATGTTGCAGCAATATTTGCAGCATGTTGGTCTGAATGCGTTGAGTCTCCTGAATTTCCTTTTGAGTTTGCTTCATCTCCTCCATTGGCGTTAAAATTCGTAATATTAAGGAGTCAGTAGTTGCCGATTTTGCTGCTATATTTGAAAAAAAAGCATAATAGTAATGAATTCGTAAATTTTGTCTTACATATAGATACACTGCTAAATGGAAAAACAAAACCAAAATTTAAATGCTAACATTGAACAATGTTCTGACGCTTCTGGGTCAGTATATTCTTTTGGTGCCCCGCCGGTGTAGTTTGGTTTAATAGTAGTGGTGATGTTTGGTCTACATGAACTATTCTTCGCAATACATCACCAGAAGCTGTTCATAAACAGTAATATTATATAATCAAAACTATGCATCTCAACATTAAAGTTGTATACCATAACAATTACTTTTTTAGGCATTAGTAAAAATAAAATGTAATCGAAACCGTAAAATAAACATACACTTAACATGTTCACTTTGCTGCGATAAAACTGATTCCTCTGATTCAATTTGTTTATTTGCATTTTCTGAAAGTGTGTCTCCTACTTCAGTTCGTTCATTTGCATTCTCTGAACGTGTGTCCATTGCAATGCATCCTAAAGAATATACTAACTTTCACTAACAATATAACTAATTAACTAATGCATATAATGGCTGTTATCAAATTGTAAACAATAATTTCATAAATGGTAACACGCTTAAAGAGGTAGTCTAGAAAATTTTAAATTTCAGTGAAGTAAAACTATTTAAGTGTTAGATTAATGTAATGTAATTTAACACAGAAATAATTATTTCTTTTAATGTCATCACCAGACCAGATCGATAATAATCATTTCAAAGTTTGGTTACAAATATTACCTTTTGGATGACCTTGAATTAAAAAGTAGTCGTTAAAAAAGCCATTATCTTGTTTTCGTTAGCATATTACATCTTTTTTGCATATTCAATAATATGTGTGTGTGTATATATATATATGTATATATATATATATATATATAATATATATATATATATATATATATATATATATATATATATATATATATATATATATATATAGTATAATTAAATTATAAATGTCTGGATTAGCCATTCAAAATTACTAATTATGCCAAGGTAAAATGTTACATCAATATATTAATTAATATTCCGTAACTTCAACAATGCAGAATTTATGTACACTCTTGTTATGAGAAATTTAATTAACAAAACTGACCTTGTGAGGTTTGGTGTGGCTGCACGGATAATTCAGCAGCAGATATTGTCTTACTAAATTCAGTGGGGGGTGCTGGAGGTAAAAATTCAGTTTGCCGGTCAGATAATTTATGACATTTCTTCTGTTTTTTTGATGTCATTTTTGAACTTGTATCACTATCACTGTTAGTATCATCTGCCGGTGCAATAATTTTTCTAAAAAGTACAAAGTGTTTGTGAAAAAATGAGACGGTACAGAAACTTGATACAAAGCTAGTTTAGTGATCAAATCAATTCTGCTATAGTTTTACTAATTCGGTTAACAAACCTTTTGCCATGTCAGTTATTTTATAATAGCTCTAATATATAATTTATACGACACTTGAAACATGCTGACTGTCTCGATACCATGCGAATTGCAATATATAATTACATTAACCTTTACCTTAAAAAAGTAAATCAATTTAGTTTAGACTCTGAATTTATCATTGTTTGCTCTGTAATATATTACTTCAATTAGTTAAATTGTAAATTTTATGTGAAATACATCACAAGATTTCTTTTATATAATATGAATGCAGAAATGTACCTTTTACGTCTTTTACCATCTTCTTCTCGATCTGTCTGCAAATCAGACGAATATTCAGCTTCTTTGCATTTTTCCACCGTTCTCTGATACGTAACTAAAATTATTGTAGAGTATACCATGCATGCGTTTCATTTCTATAAAGTTTTATATTTATATTATTATATAATTAATTTAACTGCAATTTATAAATAAGTACAAAAAATTTGTATCACTTCGAAAAATTATTCTGTATTACACATTTCATTAATAAACTATATATACAATATTACTACATTCAGTTATGTAAACCTGCTTTTCCAAGTGTTCTAATTTTGTACTTATTCCAATTCTTATTGGGATTAGCACTGGTCTGCACTAACTTCGAAACCTTATGTTTTGCCTCAGTGTCAGGCCAGAAACACTCATCTTCTTCTGCATAAGTAAACCATTCTACTGGAATGGTGTCTACTGTTCCGTAAGTTATGAATTCAACAACTGCAAACATTTCCTACTAAAAAAGTTTAGTTCAATTCACACAGCTGTACCAGTTATGTTGTTGCAAAGTTTATTAATTAATAAAAATTGTCTTAATATTAAAAACTATTAATTGCTATGCAACAATGGTACTGCAATATTGCCATCTTCAAATGGCAATAAAATATGTTTTTGGTTCAAATCCTTTATAGATATATAACTTAGTTTCTTTGATAATCTTCTCACTTTATAAATTCCTAAACTTGATGACGACAAAGGATATGTAAAAAAGGGGACAGCTTCCAAAAAGTTTTCATATACAACTATTGTATCATAATTTGATGACTTCAATATATTTCGCACAAGAACAATGTCTTCATGAATTTTAAAACAATTATTTCCAGGTGAAACCGTAATAAACAAACTAGCTCCTTTATATTGGCCATATTGTTCGTAAGTATTTCGTGGAAGATTATCCAAACTGTCATACTTCCTACAGTCATTTACTACATGAATAATTGAATGTACATTATATACAAGTTCATGCGACCCATATATAATTTCAAAGTTTTTCACAAAAGTTATTAGCAGGTTTTCAACATAATCACAAAACTTATTACACAACTTTGGATTAAGTAAAAATGTCATAGACACGCTTAACAGTAAGAAATTACAATAAACATTATCAGATACCAACTTAAATAAAATAGTAGGTCCAGTATATAATAAAAATTGGCGCAACTCTGTTGCCTTCCATTGTTGGTACTCATACAGTGATCTTGGACGTCTTGCAAACTCTTTAGGAAAATATTTTTTAAGTGATATAAGTTTTTCAGATACTTTATTAACTGTGTTAGCAGACAATCTATTTTTTAAATCGCCCTTGATCCATAAAGATATGATCCGCCTAACTATTCCCAAGCATACAAGGTGCATGTAATCAAGAGGACATTGTGTAACAAGTCCTACTGGCAATTCAGTTAACGGTGAAAGTGCGATATGATGATCTTCATCTTTTTGCATGATAAAGTCCGCATCAGTAGGTAGTGTTGAATTTGTATCATTAAACGTCATTCTATATTTTAAATGGACCCCTTCTTGTATACAGCGTTCACAGCCATTGTAACTGCAATGTCCTTTTATACATTTAATAAAAGCTCTAGCTGGGGCGTCACAAATTATCGCATTTATAAATATGTCATATCGTTTTCCACGGTATTCTAAACCTTCCGACAGAGACTTTATTTCTAAAATAAAATCATTTAAATATTCCTCTACTGATGTTGGCTTTGTCTTGCCTGTATAAAGTCCAATAATAAAAACTTGTTTTTTAGGTAATTCATTTACATATTTGAGTATTGGCCAAAGTTGCGTATTTGAACTATGAAAGAGTGGAATGCCGTCAACATTTATATTTAAAGATAGTGCAGAAATGTCTGATAATGTTGATTCATTTAATTGCGATAATGCACTCAATAAGGCAGTTTTTACTCCAACATAGTAGTATGATCCACCAGCTCTGGCGATGATATTAGAAACCTTCTTAGGTGTTTCCATCAAAGTGCGTTCATCTTTAGGAACATTTAAACCTGCCAACCATAGAATATGCAATAGAGCTGTTACTGCAGTAGTAGAAATATTATGTGTAACTACCCACATAGCTTGCTGATCACGAAGATCACATTTACAAACATTCTCTTCATCATCGCTACTGCCTACGAACTTGTCAGAATATTCACTGAAATTGGATTCATTGTCGCTATAGTTTCCATCAGTAAGATCATACGTACTTGCTTCACTATTAAATAATTGGCTTTTACTTTCAACATCGTATTGCAATGATACATCTGAAAGATTATTATCTATCTTTTTGGAATTTTCATCAATTTCATTTTCATCCAATATGCAAGAGCGTATTTCTACATCTCCACTGGTCATTATATTATTAACTGATTCATAACACAGACCTAAGTCATTGTTAATATCGGGCTCTTCATTATGTTCATTCACACTCTTTAGTAACTCATCCACTGCCCTTCTCACTCGCCTCCTTTTTGTTCTTTGACAACATTCAAAATTTTTGGCCATATTCTATAAATATTTAACTTAGATAATAAAAAATTTATCGCAGTAAAATGTGAATTCACAAATAAAATATATTATTAAAAATTTTATGACAACATTACCAACATATTTTATGATCGATGGCATCTCGGAAAATTGTTGAAAGCTTAAATTGAAATTATTTAAAGATACCGGATAATTAACTTAATGCATTATATTACTAACCACTAACCAATAAATTAAAGCCTAATAATTACATCAGTACAAGTACTAGTAAGTTATTTTCTGTCCTTTTATCGTAAAATAATATATTATACAAGCAATGACGTTTAAAACAAATTGATCAGTTTCTTATAAAACATATGTATAGTAAATATACTATTTTCAAAACAAAACATTAGTACTTACTAAATGTTCGCTGTTTTTTTCAAAATAATTTGATAATTAATATTTCACTATAACTATAGTGTTGCAAATTGGCGCAATTAACAAATTCCCGATCAAAATACACAAATTCATAATCTAGCTGCTATGGATGAACTGAACACTTGAAGTTAAAACAAGTTTTAAATGCTATTTTATTATATTCCAATCAAAATAAATGACAGAATACGAAAATTATATAATAATAATAGTAAATAATGAGTTTCGTAATTTTAATAATTTGCCCATATGGGACCCATATAAAATCATATGACAAGCCCACATCATGCCCGGATGCCCACGCAATCCCGGGATACAACCCATCTGGGCATGCTGGCCGGGAAATAGCTATTTTTTAAGAAATATTTTAAATTATCATTATAAAGATTTTAAAAGAAAGCGCCACAAGCAGTTCAGATCAGAAAATTCTTATGATTTTGAATATATCTGTTGAATGTTCTTAAAGTCTTCTGCTGTTGAATGATCAGAAAGTTGTTCTAGTTGTTTAATTAAATAATTTTATGATGTATAGTTGTTTTCAATTTGTTTGATTTGGTATGATATAAATTATATCTAATTAAACAAATTTATAAAACACAATTAATTAGAAAATAAGTTGTTTTAAATAGTTTCTTTTAGCAGAGTTTACTCTTTTTTTTTATCACAATATTATTAGGTATTATCAGTGAAGAAGAGTTTGAAACTTTAAATACATTTGGTTTGAAAGAATATTTGCACAAACTTAGTAAGAATGACCCAAGATTTAAAACAAGAACAAGCAATCAAGTGTGGTTAAATATGGATCAGTCAGTGGATCCACTTATTCATAAAATAAGAGAAAGGTAAATCTTTATATGTATATATATATATATATATATATATATATATATATATATATATATATATATATATATATATATATATATATATATATATATATATATATATAATATATATATATATATATGTATGTATTTATGTGTCTATATATATATATATATATATATATATATATATATATATATATATATATATATATATATATATATATATATATATATATATATATATATATATATTTATATATATATATTTATATATATATATATATATATGTATATGTATGTATATTTTTTTAGACCTCGGCGGGAAGCAAGAGCTTTAGCTCTCTGTTAATAATTCATAAAATGCCTGCATTCTATTACAACAACAAAATATTTAAGTTTTTTTATAAGCAGTAAAAACAACGCTCGTCTCAAGAATATTTTTATGCTGCAAGAAATGACATGTTATGTATATATTAACCAAAAGCTCTTCTAAGAAGCTATTTAGAGGAGCGGCTTGCATGGTTTGTCATGTTCATTTTAGGAGAGCTTTTTACTACTCTTGCATTCATTTACTCCTGCCAAGGCTTGAATACTTTATATATATATATATATATTTGTGCGGCCGTGGCGCAGTGGTTAGAGCACAGGAGATCCAGGTTCAAAACAAGCTTTAGACATATTTTCGCGTCACGGTAAGGAAGGATGCGTGAACTTCCTGATTAAATGCACTTCCGTGGTGCTCTGTGACAAGACCTCTAGGTCTTTTTGGGGCACTTAAAAAATATATATATATATATATATATATATATATATATATATATATATATATATATATATATATATATATATATATATATATATATATATATATATGCATATATTTGCAAATTTAAGTAGTTTTTTTTTCTTCTTCAGTAATACCTTAAGGAAATGTTTTTAAGATTAAGGGGCCCTATATATGTATAAATAAATATATCTATATATATATATATATATATATATATATATATATATATATATATATATATATATATATATATATATATATATATATATATATATATGTATGTATGTATATATATATATATATATTTATATATATATATATATATATATATATATATATATATATATATATATATATATATATATATATATATATATATATATATATATTAAGCAAGGGTGTTTGATTTTTTCTTCTGTTAAATCCGTCCATTACCTTAAAAAATTTTAACATATAATGACATAATTTTAACATATAATTAAGTTTATTTTTATCTAACGTTATGGAAATGATGAATATTATTTCCATAACATTAAATAAAAATAAATAAATGTCAAATTTTTTGACATTTCTTTTTATATAGTTTTTTTATTATAATTTATTATATATTTTGTTAAGCAATAAAATATTGAATTAGGTATTTGTGAGGGCATTAGTACATGCATGGACCTTGCTAAAAAATTCTATAATTTATACTTACTGAAAAATACATAGGTTTTGGTTAGAGAACCCAACCTATTTCAAAAAAGAGTATTGTTATAAATGCAAGCATAGGAACAAAGCTCTTGTTTTTTAATTGTTGCTTAACCAACTTAATTTTCAAAATGTATTTAGTGTATAATAGGTTGTCCCAAAAAACACACTTTTTTTAAATTTGAATTTACTACTGTGATCAAAAAGTAAGGTGAATTTTTAATTTAAACTTCCCGCCTTATTCGAGTCATCCAATCTTTTTTATTTTTAAGTTGGTAGGAATGTCATTAACATTTGCGCCAAATTACATGTCAAACTCATAATTATTTTTTTTTTGTTTACGCTTGTTTCTGAAGTACCAAAAGTGCATTCGGCGATTTTCACGATGTCTAATTTTGTTGAGCAAAGAAGTGCTATTAAATTTTGTTTGCGGAATGATATTTCTGCTGCTGAAACGTATCGAATGTTGCAAAAGGACTTCGGTGAAGAGATTATGTCTCAAAAAAATGTTTACAAGTGGTACAAAGACTTCAAAGAAGGCCAAGAATGTGTTGATGACTTGGAACGCTCCGGACGACCATCGACTTCGATTGATGATCGCCACATCAACAAAATCAAAGAATTGGTGCTTGCAAATTGTCGGTTAACCATTCGAGACCTTGTTGACATGGTTGGAATATCATTTGGGTCGGTGCAAGCGATTTTGAAGGATCATTTGGGTCTCAGAAGACTCAAATCACGTTTGGTGCCGAAATTTCTCAATTTCTTTGAAAAAGAGCGTCGCGTTAAAACAAGTGAAGCAATGCTTTCTGACTATCAAGACGTCTACAAACAAATTATTACTGGCGATGAGACTTGGGTCTATGCATACGACCCTGAAACAACCGACCATTCGAGTGAATACCGTGAAAAAGGCGAGCCGAGACCAAAGCAACCACGTCAAAGTCGCTCAAAAATCAAGGTCATGTTGACTGTTTTCTTTGACTATTGTGGTGTCGTGCACTACGAATTCCTTCCAACTGGCCAAACTGTCAACAAGGAATATTATTTAAGCGTTATGCGACGTTTGCGTGAAGCTATTCGTAAAAAGAGACCGAAATTATGGGCCAATAACTCTTGGATTTTGCGCCTCGATAATGCGCCTTCGCACACAGCACTGGTTCTTCGTGAGTTTTTCGCCAAAAACTCTACCCATGTTGCTCCACAACCACCGTATTTGCCCGACTTAGCACCGTGTGACTTCTGGCTGTTCCCAAAGCTCAAGAGATCACTCCGGGGAAATCGTTTTGAGTCCATTGAAGAGATCCAACGTGAATCGGCACGCGCATTGAAGGCTATCCCTACCGAGGACTTTTCGGCATGCTTCGAAGACTGGAAAAAACTTTGGCAAAAGTGCATTGGGGCCGGGGGGGGGATTATTTTGAGGGGGACGATAGAGATTTGGAAGAATAAATAAAGATTTTTCATTTTATAAAAAAATTCACCTTACTTTTTGATCACAGTAGTACACAAAGTTTTTTTTTATTTTCTAATGAACATCGATTGCAATTATATCCAAAAAAACATATTTTCTGACTTAAGTTTTAGCAATATGTAATTCTCCATTTTTTGTTATCAACTGATAATTTTCAAAACCCAGCAGTATATCATCAGTGCTATCCAAATCAGGTGATGTAACACTCACTGCTGTCTTTTCTACAGCAATAGTTATAAACAGATCTTTTTCAATCTGATTTATCAGCTTTCCACCAAAACAAACACAGAGCTTCACTCCCTTCAAAGTATTTATAATTTCTTGCCTATTATTATCTGCTAATATTTCAATTTTCTTAAATCTTTTTCGGTAGAAAGTACTAATTAATATCTTCTAGATTCAAACCAGCTTTATTACAGATTGCAGTTATTAATTAGGTTTGCGGACACATACCTACTCTGATAGATATACATACCTAATTAGATAGCAAACTGAAGCAGTCAACTTCAACCAGATCTGCAGCACTTTTGCTTATTATTATTCTTAGATTTATTATAAAACAGCGAAATCTTTATCATCTAAAGAATTTAGATTAACTTCCCAGATCCAGATGAATGAAAAGAAACCTCAAGTTCATTGTATTTTACCTTTTGCCTTTTCCATCCCTATGAACCAAACCTTTTTATTCTTTGCTAACTTCTGGAAACTTTTTCCAGCTCTTCTGTAATATATATATATATATATATATATATATATATATATATATATATATATATATATATATATATATATATATATATGCATATACATATATATGCATATACATATATATATATATATATATATATATATATATATATATGCATGTATGAATGTATATATATATATATACATAAATATATATATATATATATATATAAATATATATATATATAAATATATATATATATATACATATAAATATATATATATATATATATTTATATATGTATATTTATATATATATATATATTTATATATATATATATATATATATATATATATATATATATATATATATATATATATATATATATATATATATATATATATATGTATATATATCTTAAGGGGTATATATTACAGAGTATATATCTTATATATATTATATATATTACATATATAATATATATATTATATATATTACATATATAATATATAACAGATATATATATCTTAAGGGGTAAACAGATTCTATCTGTTGACCAACCTCGCACCCCTTCTTCATCTATTAGGCTGGCCCAAATGTATTTTTAATACATTTTTTCCGGTTTAGGATGTTGAATGCTGGATCTTTTTGACTCAATGCATGGGTTTTACTTGTGTCTCTGTTTCTATGACTAAGCAACTCATTCTATTATCTCCTAATGAGGGTACAGCACTAAAAAGTTTTTTAGTTCTAAGGCTGGCTGGTAGTTAGGTTTCCCAAACTCTGTGGTAGCTCTCAGAGAGGCTGATTCCATCAACAGCTGAAAAATATCAAAGTAATAACAAAATTAATTAATGTTGCGCATGGTATTAAACAAGTTATTATTAATGTTGCGCATGGATAGTGTCCCAGTTTTTACTTTTGGTGTCCATTGCCGAGGCCACATTTGGAACCCTTTGTTACGTCTTAGGTTTTGTTAATAGTAATGAGACAATTGCTTGGGCTATTAAACAGTGTTCTGAGTACTATTTATGCTTTGAGTCAAGTTCTTCAACAAATTTAAAAATGAATAAAGTATCAAAAACTATAAAACACAAAAAACCAGCATCATCACCAATTTCTCTAAATCATTCACTAATAGTCGTGGTCTTCAAAGTAACTTTTCTTCTGTTGAGTCTTATCTCTTTCAAAGTTCACCAGACCTAATTGCTCTTTGTGAGACTAATTTGAGTTCAGCTGTCTCATCCTGCGATCTTAGTGTTAATTTTCCTTTAATCGTAAGTTCCTTTAATTCATAACGACTCCAATAGTCACATGCTTGGCCTGGGCATTTACATTCGTAAGAATTCACCCATTTGTCGTGAAACTAGGTTTAAATCATTATACTTTTCTTTATATGCTTTCATTTAGCACCACTTCACTCAATTGCCTTTCTCTTTGTTCTATATTGCTCTCCTTCATCTCAAGACTGCACTCTTTTTGATGTTATTTCTGATCATATTGACCAAGCCTTCTCTCTTTATCCATCAGCTAATATTGTTGTTGTTGGTGACTTTAATGCTCATCACACTGAATGGCTTGGCTCTAGTGTCAGTGATTCTGCAAGCATTAAAGCCCACAACTTTTGCCTCTCTCAATTCCTAACTCAATTAGCCAACTTTCCAACTCGCTTTCCAGACAACCCGAATCATTTACCTTTTCTACTCTACTTATGTCTTGTTTCTGACCCTAGTCAGTGCTTAGTTTCTCCACATTCACGCTTAGGTGCTTTTGATCAAAGTTTGATTTTCCTAAAACTAATATCTCATTCTTCTTTATCACCTGAATCCCCCTATCATTGTACCTCTTACAGCTACCTTATAGCTGACTGGGTCTCTTTCCGTGATTTTCTTTGTGATGGCCCTTGGATAGAAATCTTTCGTCTTCCTGCTGACAAATGTGCTTCTTACATAACTTTGTGGATTCAGGCTGGCATGGAATCTTCTATTCCCTCTCGACAATTCCAGGTCAAGCCTCACTCTCCTCCATGATTTTCCTCATATTGTGCTGCTGTGATTGCCAATCAAGACCATTACTTTCATATCTATCAGCAAGACAATTCTCCAGAAAACAGACGTCTGTTTATTACTACTAGAAACCATTGTAAAAAGGTTTTGTCTAATGCCAAAGCCAGCTATTCTCAGGTCATAAAATCTAGTATTTCATCGCAAAAATTAGGCTCTCATGACTTCTGGAGAATCTTTAATAGTATTAATAATAATGGCAAATCTTTTATTCCACCTCTCTTGTATGTTTCAGACTTTGTCACCTCACCTAAAGACAAAGCTTAATTGTTTGCTAAGAACTTTTCATCAATATTATCTCTTGATTCCACTAGTTGCGTTCTACCTGATATTGACAACAAACAGGTTTATCCATTGCTTGACATTCGTATCATTCCAGCTTGTGTATCTAAAGTGATTTCCAGCCTAGACTCTTCAACAGCTTGTGGCCCAGGCAACCTACCTGTTATTGTCCTGCAGAAGTGTTTTCCGGAGCTGTCGTCTATACTCTCAAAACTATTCAACAAGTGCTTATCAGAGTCTTGTTTTCCAGCCTGCTGGAAAGCAACATCTGTTATCCCTATCTACAAAAGTTCTGGAGAGCATTAGTGTTCTTTCTATCGTAAGCAAGGTTTTTGAATCTTTAATTAACAAACATTTAATCTCTCATCTTGAATCTAATAACTGACTTTCTGACCATCGATATGGATTTCAATTATCTCATTCTACAGCTGATTTGTTAACAGTAATAGCAGATAGATTTTATCATGCATTAGATAAAGGGGGAGAGGTTAAGGCCATCACTCTTGACATTTCTAAAGCTTTTGATAAAGTTTGGCATGCTGGTCTTTTCAATAAGTCTTCTTCTTATGGTGTATCAGGTAACATTTTTAAGATTATTGAATCCTTTCTATCCAATCGTAGCATAAAAGTTGTCCTCGATGGACAGTACTCTTCTTCATATTCTGTAACTTCAGGGGTTCCTCAAGATTTAATCCTTGGCCCTATACTTTTTTTAATTTACATCAACGATCTTCCAGATATTCTCACATTTAAGGTGGCATTGTTTGCTGATGATACTACCATTTATTCTTGTCAAGATAAGAAGCTAACACTCCCTAATTGCTTGGAGGGGGCATTTGAGCTTGAAAAGGATCTCACTTCTGCTGCAGCATGGGGCTCACAGTGGTTGGTGAACTTCAATTCAGATAAAACTGAATTTTTTTCAGCCAATCTTTGTCACAACAAGTTAGATCTTCCTATATTTATGAACGGTGATGTACTCGATAAGTCATCTACTCTTCATCTTCTAGGATAAACTCTTACTTCTGAACTTTCTTGGAAACCATATATCAAATCAGTTGCAAAACTAGCACCTGCTAAGGTTGCATCTTTTTATCAAGCTTGACACTTTCTTACTTCGGATTCTATTCTCTATCTCTATAAATCACAAATCCGGCCTTTTATGGAATGCTGTTGCCATATCTGGAGCGGATCTTCTAATGATCTTCTTTCTCTTTTAGAAAAGGTGAAAAATTGTATTGTAAACATAGATGGACCTGCTATTGCAGCCAACCTCCAATCATTATCACATTGTCATATTGTTGCTTCTTTTTCTCTTTTCTACAAATATTATAATGGACACTGCTCTAAAGAGCTAGCGTCTCTTGTGCCATCTACTAAAATTCATTCTCATGTTACTCGTCATTCAATTAAGTCTCATCTTTTTTCAGTGACTGTTCCTAAGTGCTCCAAAAACTCTTATTTGTCTAGTTTTTTTCCTCGAATATCAGCTCTTTGGAATTCGCTTCCTTCATCTTGCTTTCCTGATTCATATAATTTGCCATCTTTTAAGTTATCTGTCAATTGTTATCTTGTTCTACAACCTTCATCTTTTCTTTTCCAGTAACTTCCAACTTTAATTAGTGGTTTCTTGCAGCCTTGCTGGAAGCGAAGATGTAAAAAAATAAATATATATATATTTCCCTATCTTTTTTAAGCTATAAAAATAAATATATATACAAATATATATATATATATATATATATTTCCCTATCTTTTTTAAGCTATATTGACATACTTCTTGTTCAAACATTATAGAGAATTATCAAATAGTGTGTTACTCTCCACTAAAAACTCATTATGTATTTTTGAGATGTTGCTAGCACTAGAATTTCAGTTCAATGATAAAATCCAGATTTGTTTACTTATTATGGATTGTCTTTAAGCATGTACACAAAATAAGTGTGAAAGAATAAGCAAGTTATTTTTTTCAGTTGTTGTATTAAAATCTTTTTAATTGTTTTGTATTTTGTTTACAACGTGTTGTGGTTTCAAAAAAATATGTTTTAAAAATGACAAAAGAAGAATACATGAGAGAAAAAATTATGCACTAATGTTTACAAAATCCTAATAGTAGCTACAATTTGATAGCAAAATTGTTGCAAATACATCCATATACCGTTAGTCATGTTATTCAATGTTTTTCTAAAACAAAATCGATCAAATGCAATTCTGGTGGCGGAAGAAAGGAAGGCTTTAAAGATATAAAACTAGTTAGAAAACTGATTAACAATTTTAAGAATAACCCAAGCCTTTTACTAAGGGAAAGAGCGAAAATATATGGATGTTCTCATGGTTTTGTTGCAAAAGTTAGAAACAAACATTTTCATTCTTTCAAAGCACAAAAAATGCCCAACCATTCTGAAACTCAACAAAAAAGTGCAAGAACCCGCGGCAGAAAGTTGTATGACAATCTTATTTCTAAAAATTTCTGTATTATTGAAGGCGATGAAACTTATATCAAGTACGATCATCAACAAATTCCTGGTGCTGTTTATTATATTGCCAAATATTGAGGAAAAGCAGATAAGAAATTTAAATACACAAAACATGACAAGTTCGCTAAAAAAGCTTTGATTTGGCAAGCTATTTGCAGTTATGGCAAAAAATCAGCATATTTCTCAGTCCACACTTTCTGGTCAAATATATGTTAAAGAATGTTTACAAAAACGTCTTTTACCTCTCATTAAATCACACAATAACAGACCCGTGTTCTGGGCTGATTTAGCTTCAATTCATTATTGTAAACTAGCTATGGAATGGTATAAAAAGAATAATGTGAAAATTGTGCCTAAAACAGAAAATCCTCCAAACTGCCCAGAATTGAGAGTTATTGAAAAGTACTAATTGTATTGTAATTGTAATTGAATTGAGAGTTATTGAAAAGTACTGGGCTATTGTTAAAAGAAAAATGAAAAAAAACAAAAAAGTTTTGCAGAAACATTAAAGATATTAAAATATCATTTAAAAAAGCATCAAATAGTTTTGATTCTTATTCTGTGCACAAGCTTATGGGTACCACTAAAGCAAAAGCTCGAAATTTTATTAGTTTCCCACAGGAATAATTAATTAATTTTTTTTAATGTTTGATCTTCTTATATTATTGTATTAAAACTATTACTTGGTTCGAAATAAAAATTGAGGAGTACTTTTTTTTAGTTGTTTTTCTACTTTCACATTTATTTTGTGTACACGCTTTATTCCTAACACTGATCTGTTAATGATAAACTCTAATTAGAAAACCTGCTTTCTAATTAGAGTTGATCATTAACTAATCCAAGTATCTATCATGGCAAAAGCAACACATCTCTGTTCAGGATTCTTACAGAAAGTCTGCAAATCAGACCTCTGTTCTTATGATTTTGAAGGCAAGCTACCACCAACTTAGTAAATTGAAATTTAATTAATCTAGATTATAACTGAAAAGTTATTTATTGCTATGGTTTTGTTGTTACATTTTTATATTTTTGTTCATCAAATTTTACTTTTGTACACTTAATGAGTCAAATTTGTATTGCATAAAATAGGCAATCATTAATGAGATTTATTGTGATGGTCACAACACCTGAAAATAGAACTTAATAAATATAATACTCAGTTTGCGATTTTCTGCCCTAACCCTCAAATTAAGGATAAAAGAGCTTTCAGCAGAAAAAGGAATGGGGCAATTATCTTTTTATTTGGCTGATTTACGAGGCTTCTAAATGAGGCAGGTAGAAGAACCATTTTTACAGTTTTTCTTAATTATTTCTGCCTTTAAGAATTTTTGTGCTTCTAACTGTATTTTTTGCTTAATAAAGGCGTAAGGATGTAGTTAAACATTTTGGCTGTATTGTTAAACATTTTGGCTGTATTGAGACTTATTAAAATAGTTTTTTTAGTATACTTAGTACATTATATACTTAGTATATAATGAGTTCCCAAAATTTAAATAGATCCTTGCTTTGCACAGTGGGCCAAGATCGACATTAAATGAACAAAAGATCATAACTTCTTTATTTTTAGATTTTTCAGATTGAAGTTTTTATCAGTGACTTTAGTCATCATAAAGATTTTTTTTTTTTTTAATAATTGTTTTTATTTTCAGATGCAGGCGGCACCCTAAACACCCTAACAGAAGAGTGTACAGGGCGTTAGGGATTTTAGATATTACTTTTAGTTGTTTTGAGAAACAGTTTTTCCCAGATTCAAAGCATTAATTAATTAAAATGTTTGTTATGTGTTAGACCCTTTTTTATAAACAAAGAAACATTTAATTATTAGATATTTTATCAGAAATCAAAGTAAAAATATACAAAACTTAAATTAAAAAAAGTTACAATAAAAGTTTAATACAATCTTTGTTAAGTTCTTTTATACATTTCAAACCTCTTCTTAGAGAGCTTATAAGTGTATATGAACTGCATAACTTTACATAACATTTTTACTGGTGACTTCTTGAATATCTTCTCATGTAGTGTTCTCTATAATTTTTAATGTATTTTATTTTATTATTCCTGAGCTTCCTCCGAAAGAAAACCTACTGGTACTGGTTTGTCTCTTATGACTTGAGAACTATGAGTTATAACTTTATGTACAATTTGAGGCATTGGGAACCATGGGTAGAGAGAAACTTAGAGCTCTGCTGTTTCTTTAGTGTATTTTTCAAGTTCACTAGCATTAATTTGATGTTTGCACAATAAAACACAAAGAATAACGTTGAAACGCTTCATGAGATTTTTTATCTAAACCAAGTATTTCAGCAGACACCTTATAGTTTTGAAACACTTTTCGTTCCATGTTTTCATCATTTGTTATACTTGAACCGCTGCTTTTTGGTACATCCACAATTAAAACTTAGTGATCTTTCATCTTTTGTTGAACAATAATCTTTTTTTTTATAATTTCTTTAGCATTCTCTCCCCTAACTTGCCACTTTTCTAATTCAATTCTGTAACTTATAGGAAGGCAGCATTCATAGCATCTAATCCATGCATGTAATGTGCGCAACCCAAACTCAGTGGAAACTGTATTAGAGATTTTTAAAAAAGCGACATTTAGATTGTTCATATTTAAAGGAGTCAGTCCGCTAATACTACGTACTTGAAAAGAATTATTTAAAGCCAAAACTATAGTAGCCACTTTTCCATCAATCATTGTGCATTCTAACTTATGTTTGATAATAAAGGAATTAAAGAATGTTGGTTTTAAATTACTGTTTTTAAAGGAAATATATTCTTGTGTAATAACCTCAGCACTTTGTTTTACATATTAAAATTGTACTGGACAGCAGTAAAGTGTAGAGAATGGTTTTTCATTAGTCCATAGTGATTTGCCAGATTCTTCAATATAAAGTTTAATTGGAACAATGCAAGATAAAAATGAAGATTGTTTTTTTTAACTATAAAAAATTTTATTACTTTTTATAACTTAATATAACTGATTCCTATCTTCTGTCTTCTGTACTTTGTTTGTATAATGATCGGTTAAACCATCAAATCCTACTTTGTGTATAAAGACAAGAATGGATTTCTCAGGAGCCTTTACAGATTCATTTTTAACAACCTGTAAGTAGTATGGTCAATAAGGCTCTATAAATCAACTGAGGCTGAATAATCAGTAGTTTGTATTCGACAACAAGGTATGCATAAATCTTTTTCTTCCCTTACTTCATTATAAGTTGGATACAATTTGTTTCCCTTAAAAACTGCTCCAATGCAAATTGTTTGGTAATCAGCTTTACTAAGTCGGCATTCCAAAATCAAAGCTAATGCTTTCTCTCATTTTTGTTGAACTAACCATCTTTCTTTTGCTTCACAACCTTAAGTGTAAAAATGTAAGTTTGAAGAGTGAGATGAGTACAATCCACTCATTAAATTTATCACCCATAGTATTGTGGAGATTTTTTTTTACTAAATAAGATAAATTAAAAATGACTACAGTATAGATGTTAATGTACCTTAGCATTGCTGAACCTTTTTTCCTCTTTTAGTTATAAAATAATTGAGTAAAACAATTCCTCTCATTCGACAGCAATGTTTGCTTTTTCTGCTCTCCTCTTCTTTGTTTTTTCAAAAGCTTGAGTGAATGGTATGTAATTTGCACCTGGTGGTCTTCTGCAGACAATTTATTTAAGTTAAAGTATCAGATGATTGTATTTAGTATAAACACTTGCTAAAACACAATTAAATAGTAAAAAACATCATGAGTCCATTACTTAAATCTTTATGAAATATTATACCTAAATTGTTAGAATTATGAAAAGTCAAGCCCGAGTTTTGGCCCTTGTCTAGTTTATCTGCTTCAAAACATGCACCCCTTGTTTTTCTAACCAGATTTTGTAATGCAACTCAAGTTTACCTTTTGTCTGTTTACTTTATTTTTATTTTTTGTTAAATTGTTTAGAAAATAATTTGAAGTCTATGTCAGAGATACCTGTAACTTTATAAGCATCAGGATCGATAACTGATTTGATTAAGTTGTTTTCCAAAGCATGGAACAATTTTTAAGTAATTTCTTTATTTTTCATAATGATTGGTAGATTTAAAAATACAATTATAGTTTTTTAAAGTTTTTATTCTTATTTTAGATAATTTAAAATATAATAAATAATTAATTGAAATAAGTTTATAAATAAAAAACCACATTACTTAATAAAGTAGAATAGTGAAATTTTATTGTTTCCTGTAGTTTTCATAATTGCAATTAATGAGTTTAACCTTAACAACAATGTGCTTTAAACAAATGAAAATGACAAACGAGTTGTATGTT
The DNA here is from genome assembly GCF_038396675.1 of Hydra vulgaris. NCBI lineage: Eukaryota > Metazoa > Cnidaria > Hydrozoa > Anthoathecata > Hydridae > Hydra > Hydra vulgaris. Next base: position 24,453,233 of record NC_088934.1, on the reverse strand, counting down.
TAAAACATGCTAAACTTTAATTTGCACAAATTTGTGCAAGATATTAGTAATAAAAAATCATTTTCAATATTGAGACACTGTAAAAAAGTTATTTCCATAGTGGGGAAATGTGGGCAAAAAAAGATCTTCAACCTTTCATGGTAACTTTTTATTATATTTTGTAATACTTTAACTGTCATATTTAAAGTTAAGAAAAAAGTTAAAAATAAAAAACAAGATTATTTTTGTTTGTTTGGTTTTTTTTAAAAAAGAATGTACCCTGATATGGAGATTTTGAAATTTTAATTAACTCAAAGAAAACTTAGGATGAAGTTTAGAAGCTTTTACATACTTAATTATTTTATACTAGAAGTAAGTTCTAATAAATTCTTATTAGTAGGCTAAATTTAAACTAAATAAAGCAACTAGAATATGTTTAAGTATTTTAGAAAGGTTACAAACTCTTGTTAGTCAGGGAAAATGCAATGTTTAATTGTTTTTGTGCTTTATTTCAGGGAAAATACCTTACATTATACAAACTCATGAAAATTGAACTCCAGATTGAACAACTTTCAAAGCATCAAGATGACAAGAAAGCTCACTGACTATTCATGCTCTATTTGTCAAGTTTGCAGATTAAAGTGTTATCAGGCTCCCTCTGTTGCATGACATGCAGCAAGCAACAGTCCACAAAGCTCTTTCTAGACACGTGAAAAGCTGTGCTCTGACAATGCTCAAAGAGTTTCACAACAGAGTGCACAAAAGGTTCAAAATTTGAAAGTTTGAAAAAATGGTGCCAACTTACTCTAAAGTCAGAGAAAAACTGGCTACATCTGTCTTTGAGCAAAAAATACTTAACCTGCAGGATAGAATGCCCCTTACTCCTGGACCTTCTTGCCGAAACTCAGGAAAGAACTCCATGCTCTCAACCACTGACATGGTCTTTCCAACAACAAAATTAAAGTCTTGCATCAACTCTTAACGTTGGTGAAATCAAACTTCAGGGATGAGTCAGTGCTGGAAAGAAGTTAGAATCCTTCTTTACCACATCTGCTATTTGTTATTTCAAAAAAATGACACCTCAATCAAGGTCTGTTTGAGTTTGCTGCCTTGGTTTCTGAAAAAAGAGGAATTTCCAAATCAAGCAGCATCACCAAAATTGATATTGATTGGTGGAAAAACAAGAACAATTGAATCAATTAGAACTTGATTCCAGCTTTACAATTCACATTCAAGGTATGAAGCAAATTTAAGGCAAAGAAGTACCTGATTGTAGTTCACAAGCCTCTTATCCTAGCAGAGCATGCTTTCAAAACTGTCTTGGAACTTATTTCTCTAATGGAACTCCATCTCTTGCTTGGGGTGGTGAATCATCTTTACAAGAGAATCTGGAAAGGAGCCAGTGATTGGCCTTCAAAACTGCATTTGAACATTCAACTCTAACACAGTAGAGAGCTGATGACCAAACATCAAGTTATTTCTGCCATGAACTTTGTCAAGACTTTCAAACACTTTCAAAGTGTTGTTTGTTGTTCCTTCAGAAACAATCTGTCTCCATATTTTGTAGTTCACATCAAAGAATTTCAAGAATGCTACCTGACACTGCTGGTCACAATGACTACAAAAGTTCACATTGTTTTTCACCACGTTGAAGAGTTCATCAATATTTACAACACTAAGCTTAGTCATTATACTACAACAGCAAACATCTTTAGGTCAAAAGCTGAAAAAGAAAAATATCTTTGGTTCAACATCAAACTTCTGCTAATTTTCAAATACAGAATATCCTTTATGTGCAATTTGAATTACTTTGAAAACAATTTGAAACCTGTTTGAAACCTGTTTTGTAAAAAAATTAGTCAAGAAAGATTCTTTTATGCTTTCTTAAATTAATTTATGATTAGAAGGAAAAAATAAAACTTTTAATGATGCTTTTATTTCTATGGCTCAAATTCTTGTCATCTATAACCTAACCTGGTGCATAACCTAACTTGGTGCATAAAAAAATAAAGAATGAAGCAGTAGGCAATCCAAGCTTTTATTTTGTCTTATTTTTGTATCTTTATGACTTATCTTTGATCTTTATGAAAGCTAAAAAATACCATTACAGGCACAGACAATTATCAAAGACTGAAATATTGAGAAAAATTTCTTCAAAAACAGTATATATAAATTGGTTCCTTACCTACCTCGCTTTGAAGCTCTAAAAATCAACCAAATGAAAAGATAATTGCTTCATTCATTTTCTACTGAAAGCCCTTTAAATACTCTTCAGCCTTATACTGTTTTAAAAGTTGAATACTTATTTTGCCTTATTTAAAAGATGGCTCTTTAAAACATTTTGATGGAGACTGACTGAACTAAAAATTTATAAATTTTTTATAAAATTTTGCTTTCTATCTAGTATGTTTGTCTCAAATAGGAATAAAACATTTTAAACAAAGGCAAAAAAATGGTTCTATTTTAACATGAAGATGAAAAATCTATGAAAAGTCACATATATATCATTAAATATAAAATAGATAAGTAATTGGCCATCATTTTATTCAAACGCCATTTTTTTATGTTGATAATGTTGCAGAGACCATCTTACTTTAAACTTAATATTCTCTCTTGGACAGTGCAACCAAAATTTAAGTTTTATGCCAAATGAACTCTAAGTATCTCAACTGCACATATTATTATTTTTTTGGTCTTCAATTTGAGGGTCAGGGCCATAATTGGCAAACTGTGGATAGGAAAGTAAATTATATATTTTTTTTTATGTTTTTATTTTATATACTTATTAACAAAGTTTTTACTTCGAAATATTGTTATTTATGCAATAATTTAATAGTTATAGCTATTTATATATATTTATAGTTGTATATATACATTTATTTATATATATATATATATATATATATATATATATATATATATATATATATATATATATATATATATATATATATATATATATATATATATATATATATATATATATATAGATAGATAGATAGATAGATAGATAGATAGATAGATAGATAGATAGATATATTGGTAATGATAATAATATGTATGTCTGTATAGATTGGTAAAGTTAACTGGACTGGATAGAAAAATAATATATGGAGGTGAAATGTTGCAGGTAGTTATTATTAAAAAAATATTCTTGAACTTTATAACAATTTTTTTAAAGATAATGAGTTTTCTAATTAAAATTCAAAGTTAATTGTTGATTCATAGTATTTGTAATATGTGGTTTTTTTTTTTAATTTCTTTAACTTAATTAATTTGAATTCAACTGATCTTTTTATTATTTAAAATCTTTTTAATAGCTATTCTTATCAAAAATATTTAGGTATTAAATTACCTTCCTAATGGGCATTATCATGCTCACCATGATAGTGAAACTCATCAAAGGGCGGATCTTCCATGTTGCCATCAATATTCAGGTGATGTTCTCACTAGTGTTGGTGAATGTAAATTATGCAGGTATTGTGATAAAAAGTATTTTCATTACATGGTTTTTATAAAAAGCAATTTGTATTACATTATTTGTAGATTTGCTTAAGCTTTTAACACTGAAACAGTTTCTATTATAATTTTGCAATGAGATTTATTATATTTTTGCTTGATCCTAAAACTGTTTATCAGATTGTTCTATTGTTTTCTCAGTCATGACTGAGAAAAAAATCAAAAAGTTGTAATGGGAGTGGTAGGTAGATATGGATGGAAAGATTACAGATAAACTAGATTTACTTGAACTAATATGTTCTAAAGGAATGCAAGAGTTGGACACTAACAGTGTGCCCCTAAATAAGTAATGTAAACTCTATATCAGTAAAATATAAAATCATAAAAATTTATATTAATAATAGCAATAAGAAAAAAAATAGCAATAAGACGCGCATAAGCAATATTAGTTTATGCCTTCTTGGCCTTAGGGAGGTTAACATAAATAAAAAAAACAAAAAGATCTAAAATTGTATGTATCTTGTTACATATATTATGTATCTGGTTGCATACATCATGTATCTTGTTGCATACATCTTGTAGCATTTATCTTGTTGGATACATCTTGTTGCATAAATCTTATGAGTTTAAAGATAGCACTTAGAGCATAATTACATGATGAAAAATATTTATGCTATAAATAAGATTACTGTTTTGTGTGACATGGCTTTTAGTTCCACTCTAAATAAAAGGGTTCAAAGTCTCTTTTTAAAATTGGTAGTTGTGCATCAGTTTTTTTCAAGAAGTGTTCAAAACATCAAACAAGAGGAAGAAAAATCAACTAAGAATTTATTGTGAAATGTGTAGTTAAACAGTTGTTTTATTGTTGTTGTTTTTTTAACATCTTTACTTCGAACAAGGCTGCAAAAAACTACAATTAGAAGTTACTGGAAGAGATCAAGTTTATAAAGCAAGATTATGATTAACAGATGACTTAAAAGATTGCAACTTTTCTAAAAGAGGCACAGCATAATTTGAAGATCTGACCCAGATATTGCACCAGTATTCCATACAAGTATAGATTAAAGATTTATAGAGATAAAGAATAGAATCTTGAGTAAGAAAGTGGCAGATGCTAATTTTAGAATGGATTTGATATATGGTTCCCAAGAAAGATCGAATGTAATAATTATTCCTAGAAGACAAAGGGTACATAACTCATTGAGTACATTACCGTTCATAAATATAGGAAAGATTGTTGTGGTATAGTTTTATATGAGTTAAAGTTCACCAGCCACTAAGTAGCAGAATTTAGATCCTTTTCAAGCTCAAATGCTCTCTCCATGCAATCAGAGTGTTGGCTTCTTATTAAGACAAGAATAAATAGTAGTATCATCAGTGAACAATGCCACCTTAGAATTTGGGAGATTGTTAAAGTAAATTAAAAAAGTATAGGGCCAAGGATAGAAGCTTGAGGAATCCTTGAAGTTACAGGAAATGAAGAAGATTGCTGTCCGTCAAGGAAAACTTTTATACTACCAGCATGCCAAACTTTATCAGTGGCTTTATAATTGTCAGGAGTGATAGTCCTAACCTCTCCACATCAGTCTAATGCGCGATAAAACCTATCAGTTATTACCGTTATAAAATCAGTAGTAGAGCAAGATCAAAATTTATATTGATGATCAGGAAGAAAGTTATTAGATTCAAGATAAGAGATTAAGTGTTTGTTAATTATGATAAGCACTTGTTAAATAGTTTTAAAAGTATAGGCGATAGCTCCAAAGAACTCTTTTGCAAGACTATAACGGGTATTGTTGGACCACATGCTGTTGTAGAATCTAAGCAGGAAATCATTTTAAATACAGAAGCTGGAATGATACAAATGTCAAGCAATGGATCAACCTGTTTGTCGGCAACATCAGGTAGGGTATGATAAGTGGAATCAAGAGATAAGATTGATGAAAATTTTTTAGCAAACAGTTTGGCATTGTCTTTAGGTGAGGTAACATAATCTGAACCATTCAAAAGAGTTGGAATAACAGATTTTCCCTTCTAATAGCCACCATTAAAAATTCTCCAGAAATCTCTGGAACCTAATTTTCGAAATACAAGATTTTGTGACCTGAGGGCTTTGACATTAAACAAAACCTTTTTACAATGTTTTCTAACAATGGTAAACAGATGTCTGTTTTCTAGAGAATTATTTTGGCAATAAATATGGAAGAAATGATTCCGATTAGAAGTTGCAGCAGCACAATGAGAGGAAAACCATGGCAAATAGTGAGGCTTTATTTGGAATCTTTGTGGGGGAATAAAAGATTCCATGCCAGCCTGAATCCAAGAAGTTACTTAAAAATTGCATTTGTCAGCAGGAAGACAAAACGATTAAAATTCTGGTGGTGCTATGAAAAGAAATTATTCAAAAAAAACTTGTCTCAATTGATATAACTATAGTCTGTCAGAACAAGTTGCTGGTTGATAAAGACAAGGAAGGGATAAAGTTACAATACAAGTTTCTAAACTAAACCCAACCTTACTAGCAGTTCTATGAAAAATCTTATATAAAGTACTATGTGTTACACAGGGACTTCTTTATGCTTTTATGTTCATGAACGTTGTTTTTTTGAATTAAATTTTTACTATTAGGAAATGCATATGCTAAACAATCCAAAATAAATATTTTGCTAATAATATTGGGTGGTCAGATCTTTTAAGCCAAAACTTCTCATTTAAGATTGAGTCTGTTTGTAAGTGAAATGTTTATTTAGTCCTTTAAAAGAATTATTCTTTTTTTAGTTAGCATCTACAGAAATAACAAAAAGAATTGTGTATATGTATTAGGGTGGCCCTTATATGATGATAAAAAATTAAATAAGAGCAATGTTAAGTCTGACCATTTTAAATGGTTCCATTTCATACAAAAAAATTATGTGTAAAGTTTCATAAAAAAATATTAATATTTAGAGGTGGCTCAACGCCGTCAAAGTTTTCTCATATACGAATTTTTGATGTCTGTGACAGAATTCAGCACATTTTGCCATCAGTTTCATACAGAAAATTAATTCTAACTACTAAAAACAGTTCTTAATTACAGAGACAAACACAGAAACAATAGAATACACAAAGTTACACATCTTCACTTAGTTGAACTAGTTAATTGTGAAGTAAGGTGGATTTTTTCACATTCGGAAAGTTTGCCCGGTTCTGTTCGATAACCTGCAGAGCATATTGCAGCTGTTCTTCGCTCTTAAATCGGCCAGACTTTGTTGCATCTTGGATCAAGGCAACTCCTCGTTCTGCATGGTCGTTTGTTACTGCCTGGGATTTCACGATTGCCTCTGCAACCTTGAAGTCATCTCTCCTGTTCCATGATTCAGGATCTTCGGCCAGGAATCCATCTGGCATGCCCAGAATAGAAAACAGGTTTCTGCTTCTTTTTGAGACAAAATCAGGAAGCGTCTTTTGTTGTACTGTCGCCAAGTCCACCACGACACGTTTCAAAGGTACTTCTTCTCCTTCCTGTTCTAATGATCTTTTAACAATTTCGCGCTTCGTAGTGAAATCCACTTCTGGATCGAAGAGGCTGAAAAGGATCAAATCTTCTGACAGGTACCAAAGATGGCCCGCAAGCTTGCGTGATGTTGCGGCACCAATATCTTGATCAGGGTAAGCCTGGAGTTGTTGAATAAGTTGTAGATCATTCCTAGCGGCTTTGTAAGCCAGAGGCGCCAAAAACCAGAACGTGATATAAACCTTTGCAAGAAATATGTTCACACGTAGGAGGCCACGAGACTCTCGCAAGGTCAGCTTAAACTGTGATCGAAACAGCCAAACCTTTATACTGTAAATGGCTTTCGCCATCCATCGAGCTTGATGCATTGACCCAGGCGCTCGAAAATTCTTCCAATCTGTAGGCTTTCTTCCTAAAAAGATGAGCATCAGTTTGAGCAGCTCGCGATAGTCATCTCGTGGCTGATGATCTTGCAGCTGCTGTTCACAGAAAACAATGATTACATGTTTGACTTCGGAGAGTTCAGCTGAGGCGACATCATCCGAAAAGGCATCTTCATAACTTTCCTGGTCAAAGGATGACCACTGTGCTTGAAATCGTTTGAAAACGAGTATTTCCGGAGCTTTACTGGGTCCCATACAGACACAAAAAGCAGCAGCCAATACCAGTTCCATGATGTGATGTCGACAACCAAAGTGCAGTAGAGGCCGTCCTAGTAGCTGTTCGAGAAGAACGCAAGCGCCAGACAGCCGACCGGTGTTGGAAGAGGTTGTATCGAAACACATACCATGGACAAAGTTTTCCAGCTCCCATTTTCGGATAGCATCATAGACTGCTTTGGCCTCGTCTTGTCCAGTGCCTAAAAGTAATTTATAGTAGTCTTTATTAAAGTTTGTCTGACATGATTTCACATTCACATTTCATAATAATAAATGATTTCAAAATTTATAAAAACATTTAACTAAAATAAAAGTAGGCATATATATTATACCATTATATATTATACCATTATGTATTACCTGCAGGAATCTTTGGAATATCCAAAAGCTTTGTCTGCCCCATTGTTTTGACAAGAATGGGCAACCTATCCACCTTCTCTGTTCCAGTCAGATCTTGCATCAGCTTGCCATCCCAGTGTACTGTAAGAGCAGTATTTGGCTTGAAATGTTGAATGATTCCGGAGGCAATTTGCTGTCGGTGTTTCCGACGGAGTTGTTGGATGGTTGATCTATTCAAAGCGAGTGATTCAGCGTCTTGTCCAAGAGCCCTCGAAGCCTCAACGATGACCATCATAGCAGCCCTGTCGCTCATTTTATTTCTATCAAGCATAGATGCCAGCTGTGGTGAAACAACACTTTGGCGCCCTCGCTTTCGTGATGAAGAAGAAGGAGTAACAGTACTTGTGCTTAGAACTGGATCCTCATCTTCAGGTTCAGACTGACTTTCTTCTGAATCAGCGCTGCTGCTCTCCAACACAGCTTTATCTAGCAAGGTGTTTTTATTAAGTTGAGATCGATGTACTCTCTTTTGCAATATCTGCTTTCTCTCATTCTGCTTTTTTTGTTGTTGAAGCAGAACCTTATCGATTCCGCCCATGCAGCCAGGTCGTCCCTTTTTTCTTTGAGATTCCAGAAAGACCTTTTCTTCTTGATTCTCAATTAGCTCCATGGCGTCAGCATGTGCAATGTCGAACAGTTCTTCTATTGCGGCTAAAAATGCGGTTTCATTTGTTTGTTGAGTCTCGGTCTTGCGGCTCTTGTTTTTCTTTAGACTTTTCCACTCGAAGAATAATTGCTCAAGCTTTTTGATGGAATCTTGATGATGCCTGGTTGGAATTTTAGCTCGAAACCAGAAATCTTCAACTTTCTCAATAGCGTGGGTTGCAGCCTTTCGAATATCCTCTTTCAAAACATTGTGGAGATGTAGAAAGTGACCAAGAACCTGCTTCCCTGATGGCAATTTACTACCTTCAATTCTTTCAGCAGGGCTAACAAGATAAATTTGTGAACGCAATGCCATCTGAAAATGCCAAACAGATTTATACTAATCATCATAATATTATAACATAATATTTAACTATGCAATTTTTGGCATAAACAAATTACAAAATTACACATGCCATTGACATGCCATGCAATAATACAAAACGAAATCTACAGTCATACAGACTCCCTCATATAATTATATATATAACATAATATATTTTATAATTAAATTGACATATTAACCTTTGCTGATTGCTAATATCTGTGATTATTGATAACTATTAAATAGAAATTTTATTTTGATTAATTAACAAACAACAGTAGAAGAAGAAATTTATAATACAAGATGGCTACAAAGAACTAGCACAAGATTTATTTAAATATTATATAAGATGCCCAATAGGTGCTAATATTAAATTATATTACATGTTTAGTTTTGTTTACTGAAAAAAATGACTGAAGAAAATTATGAATTAATAAAATTACTGAGGAAAATTATAAATTATTTATTTAGATATATTGAAGAACATTTTTTTATGCGTTATTACCTTTATATTTATTATAATTTTATATTTAATTATTTTTTAGATTAGTACATTATTGAAACATGATATCTAGTTCAAATTATTGATTGAAATATATTTATTCATTTAATATTCAAAATCATTTATTGAAAAGAACCTGAAATTTTTTTTCGCCGATTTTGGTATTCTCACAAAACTAAAGCTTAGTTGAGCCACCTCTAAATATTGTTCAATCCTGCTCATATTTGGCCTGAATTATTTTTTTATATATTGGAACTCATCTGAGGGGTCAGACAATGATATTTTAAAACTTCAAAAATAAGGGCCACCTTAATATGTATTAGTATTGATATTTTAATTTATGAATTAATTTGAATAGCGTTTATTGATATATTCACCTTTTATCACAATCTTTTGTTTTTTGAAATAAATAAATTGTTTTTGTTATTTTTCAGGTATTTACATGGATGTGGGGAACTTTTGTTTTATATACCAATGCGGTAGTGGTGTAGTGGTAGAGCACTCGCTTCATAAGCGAGAGGTTCCAAGTTCGATCCCCACCACGTCCCTGGTAGTACTGCGCTCAACTTGTTTCTCCGCGCAGCGGCCTTTTTGTCAAGTTTTGTGTTTCGGAGTTATAGAGTTGAGAGAGGGTTATAACCACAATTAAGTAGCCTCCTTGTCTGTAGTAGCCTTCTGGGCCTTGGGGAGGTGAATTAACAAAAAAAAAATATTGTTATAAAATCGGTCTGTCCCAATCAAGTAGAGATCTGAAAAATGGAATTTTTTAATTTACTGGAATCTATTTGTATATGTTTTGAAAAATCGAGTTTTTTTAATTCACTTTTTAAAATTACTAAACTTAAAGTTACTTTTTTTATAGGTATTTTTAAACAAGAGAATCTGAAATCCTTTTTTTTATATTGAGTACTTTTTAGTATTTAGTATTTTAAATACTTTTTTAAAAGTATTTTTATTTTAAATAATTTTAAAGTATTTGTATTTAAAATACTTTTTTGTTCCAGTATTTGTATTTGTATTTAAAATACTTTGATAAAGTATATATACATGTATATATATGTATGTATATATATATATATATATATATATATATATATATATATATATATATATATATATATATATATATATATATATATATATATATATATATATATATATATATAAAGATACTTTTAAACAAGATTATTTTATTTTTGTTTCTTTTATTAGAACATCTAAATTATGGTTCTTAGTTTGAGAGAAACTTTGCTTTGAGTTTTGTATGAAAAGCAGAAAAATGATAATTCATCAACATTTAATAAACCTTGGGTTCAAGTCAGGCTTTAGAAGCATCTTTTCTGCCTTTTATAAACTCTGTTTATAAAGTTTGCAAAATATTTAACCTACCATTATAAAGTTTGCAAAATATTTAGCCCACCATTATAAACAAGAAAAGTTGTAATTTTACTACATTGAATCCAGCTCTAAACCAAGGTCTGGATGCATTTTATCATTCCTATGCCTATATGCTTATCAACATCATACCTATTGATATCAAACCTCAAGTGGTTACATTATTGACATCATACTTATTGATGTCAAACCTCAAGTGGTTACATTACAATTACATATATCACTTTTTGATTTATTTTTAGAAACATCACTTTTGGTTACTTAAAGTTTTCAAATACACTTTGAGTGGATAATATGTAAATTTGTTGCTTTTTAGGTACATTACTTTTGTGTTGTACTTGAATAATGTAGAAGAAGGGGGTGGAACAGCTTTTCCAATTGCTGATAACATCACATTTAACGAAATGGTGAGTAAATTGTTAAATTCATTTAATGAGATGGTACATAAATTGTTAAATTAGAAAGAACTTATATCTAAGGAAAATTTAAATAAAAATTAAAATATTTATTGAGAACTATTTAGGGGAAATTAATAACTATTGATAAAATTGATAATTTAGTAAATTATTAAAGTAGAAAGAAAAATTAAAATTAAAATGTTTGTTGAGAAGTATAGTTAAAAAGCTTTTTTTACCAATCATAAAAAATGTTAATAAATTAAATGAATTAATTTTAAATAAACATCTTTTTTTTATTTAATATAGTTTTTGTAAATTATTTTTAAAATATAAGAAAGTTTTTATTATGTTTATGATTGTCAATTTTTATTTCGTTTTTTTAAAAGGGTACAGTGGTTGGCCATCACATTAGGACCACACATTTTTTTACAATTTGTATCAAATAAATGGCCTAAATTCATATATGATAAGAAAAATATGATGTTTTCTTTTGTTACATGTTTCTATTCTCAGTAATGTTTAATAAAAGTTTAATCAATTGGCTATTATGACTGTTATCAAGCACCTGTCATCTGTAAATCTGTTGCATTTTGGGCAATTTAAGGTTATTTTTATTTGTTAGTTTGATTGAAGTTTTAATGTGATTTAGTTTAATTCAAAGCTTAATTGTTTCATTTCATTAATTTTTTGTGAACTCAAATCATCAGTAAGCAATTATCTTTATTTTATGCTTTTTTCTTATATTTATGTAAAGATAGCAGCAGGTTTTACCCATTTTTAAATGGCCAGGCAGCTCACCAGATCCTACTCCCATCAAAAATATTTTGGTTTGAAATTAAGTATTAACTAACAAACAAGATCTTATTGAAAAGATTATCAAACTTTAGCACAGAAACTTAGAGTTAGCAGAAACTATAAAAAAAATAAAATGCAAGCATGCCACGACCCATGATGCTGTTATTGCAAATAAAGGCAGTTTTTAAAATATTAATTTTATGATATCTATAAATAAAATATTAATATTTTATTGTAATTATAAATATTCAAAATGTTTAAATTTTTTTGTTTATTTGTTTATCGCATAATACTTTTCTTAATGAAAAGCTTTGCATTATACTTTTTATTTATTTTTTTGTTTTAAAGTTTGTTTTTACGCGATATTTACAAAAAATTGCCACTGGTGATGGCCACCCACTGTAATTCCTAAATTATTTATATGACCTTAGTTTTTAAATTTGTTTAGTTACTAGCTTTTAATTGTTTTTTGTTGTTGTTGTTTTTTGAAACTGCTTTTGATATTTTATTCAAAGTTTAAGTATAAGCTGGTTTTTTTCAAGCAGCAAGTTTAAGCTTTCGAACAAGAATTGTAAACTTCTGCAAAACGACATTTTAGGTTTATGGCATAAAACTAATTATAAGCAAGTTACACCTTTGTAATCTAAAAGCGAATATTAAAATAATATTAAATTAACTGGTGTGTTATACAGTTAACAAATCTGGTTTAAGAGCAGAGGTTTTCTTTGTTTTAATATGTTACTATTTGACTCTATCTTGTTTTTTTAAATAGGTATCTATTTTATATCCATTTAAAAATCGTTAATACAAGTAAGAAAACAAAATTTGAACCATTCAACAACAAGTAACAAATCTTTAAATTCATAAGTCATGATGATTTCGTAATGATTTTAAACTTTTTGTTCTAGGAAATCCGTCCAAGGAAAAGCATTTTCTTTTCGAATTCTATTAGTTTCTGGGAACAGTGCATATATATTCTGTTTTCTGAACCATTAACTTTTCTTTTTTTACATTGAAAATTATTTAAATTTTAGAACATGGTGCAGTACGGAAATGTTTCAACTGACAAGTATAACATGATGCATGGATGTAAACTATCCAACTTAGTTATTCAACCGAAAAAAGGTTCTGCGGTTTTGTGGTACAATCATTTGCGCAATGAGACGGATGGTTGGATGGGTGAACTAGACTGGTACAGTTTACATGGGGGATGCAATATCATAAAAGGAGAAAAATGGATGGCTAATATGTGGATTCCTGCACCGTTTGGTAACTCAAGACATATCCCTAGTATATATTTAAATAATGAAGATTATGAAAAAGCTGAAGCAATTAGTCAGAAAGAATAAGTTTATACTTATTCTGAGTTAACAAATAATTCATAACAAAAAAATAAAAGTTTTGTTTCAAAATCTTTTAAATGAAGTAACAAAGTATAACAATTGAAAGGTTTTCGGTTAAATATTTTTTTTTTAATTTTTAATTAAATAACAAGTTAATGTTATATTCCCAAACTTTTTTTATTTTTTATTATTATGATTTCTTTTTTTATTAGTTTGTATTTAAAAAAAATACTTTAAATTCTTAAACTTTAATTTGTATTTTTTAAACGTTTTTACACAAATTTCCTAACGCTGAAGATTTTAAGGCTCGTCAGGGTGGATATTTTTAAGGCTTGTTAGGGTGGATATATTAAATATAGTTTCTTAAACTAGATGAGAGTTTATCGGGGGGTTTAAAGTTATAATAATTTAATTTGTTAAACTTTTTTATTTGTTTAAATGGCGGATAAATGAGAATATTAGATATATAAAAAAAAAACTACTATTAAAAAAAACCTCGTCGAAAGTGAGAATGAGAGACAAATGAACGTTTATCATCAATATGTGTTGGGTTTTTGCAAACCTTACAAGTGTTCCCGCAAAACGACAGGTAAAAAAAGCTGCTGTGCATTAACAATCGATAAGAATTTGTTTTATCTTTTTCATTTTAAATGTCTATAAATCTTTTCTTAATCATTCTGATTGCCTTTCATAACAAAAAAACAATCATCAATTTATAACAAAAAAATTAAAGACAACTTTATTGCTTCAATGAGTTTAAGCTGTTAAACGAAGAAGTCCTCGACAAGAAAAAAAAATGAAAAATGATTTTTTCATGACCTTATTATATCAAAGTGACGCAAGGTAATAATACTCTTAAAGTATTTGTATCTATTTTATCAGTTTTTGGCGTTGGAAAAGAATAAAATTAATGAGAGGACTGGTGAGTAAAGAGTAACATTTTTTAATACTTGTTTACTAATTCATACTTGCTCATATAAAATATTCAATGCAAATGTGCAAAAAATAAACTTCATTCTCAAAATTAACAAAAAAAATGATTTTATGTTAACTTGAAAGTTAGTAGATTGATTTAATAAGTTAATAAAACATTATAAAGCTTGTACATTTGATCATTTTAAGGAGTCTCATATAAGGAAAACATACAAACCTCATGTCTTTACCGAGCATAATGTAAATGTTATTATTGTTCATATCAAGTCTTTCAAATGATAACAAAGTCATTTGCTTTTACATGACACTAAAAAGCTGCATTCGTCAAAAAAACTTAATTTATCAAAAATGGCATCAAAAAACTTAGTTTTGACATATTGGCTGCCATCAAAGTTATTTCCAGATATTTTTAATAAAGAACATGTTTTTTATTGCCTTCCTTACTTTATTTAAAAACTTAACATTTTCTACTTTTAATTAATTATTTTTGTTGCAATGAAAATATTTAATTTTTATACTTTTTGCAAACTATTTCAGAAACTTTTTAACAACTACGGCATCTCTATTGACAAGAGATTTGGTTCCATGGAGTTGGATTACGCGAACGTGATTATCTGATTATAACAATTGAATAAATTCTATTTTTTATTTGACCTGAAAATTTGTTAAAATTAATTCACAAATTTGTGTTACGTTGTAAAAAACGATAACTATTTATCAGAGGCGATTCTAGAAATGAAATGAGGAAGAATGGGAGGGGGGGGGGAGAGAAAATATAAGGAGCACTTTTAACTTAATAAAATTTGTCGTGAAATCTACAGTTATTTTAAAAATATTGGATATTGTCTAATTGTCAACTTTTTTTTTTACCAGGAAAATGATTGCAGAAATCATTAGTTTCGGTTATCATCGTAAATATACAAGCTAAACATGTGACTAGCTCAATATTACACTTAAAAATCTAGGCACTTCTGTGAAACAACGTATCAGAAAAATAACTTTATTTGTTTAAAAAAGAGATATGCTGGAATGACAGAAGCTCGTCGTAATGCATTTTTGTATTTGGCTAATAAATATGAGTGGTCCTAATGTTTTTACAAATGATGTGTATTATTGTAGAAAGCTCTCTATGCATACATTTTATATTAATAAACATATGATGAATACTGTTTAGGATCAAATAGTGCTCACCTGTTTTTGTTACGATGAATCTTATAATAAAAAGAAGCAGACAATTTAGCAAGATTATTGGAGTACTATTTTACCATTTTACTATTTTTGTGGTTGATGTAATGGACAAAATAAGAATTTTACTATATTTGCACTTTAATGTAATGAATAAGAAATGGTTTCAAGATAAGGGGCCACGCTATATAGAGTGTGACCGTTGTATGGTAGATATTAATTAACTACCAATAAATAAGATAAAAGAATTTCGTATCAGTCGTAAGAAACCTTCACCATTTAAAATTTCCTCTAAAATCCTTTGAAAAAAAGCAAGTTCACACTTGCTTTTTTTCACTTAACAAATTGAATTTGTAGTTTATAGTTAAAGTATAAAATAATATTGTTATTGTTTTGATCAACAGATTTTTATATCAATTACACATTGCATTTTTGACAATCTTTACTTTATTTTATGGCGATGTTAAAGAGTGAAGTTAATTTTCTGTGTAGAGATAGGTTTGAATTTAGTTATTTTCTAAAAGTAAAAATAATGCCTAAGTATAAAAGTAAATTTCAAGACTAATGGCTAATAGAAGAAGATTTAATTGAAACATGCTATTTGTAAAGAGATAACAAAAGATAAAACAAATGCTTTTTGTAAAGTTTGTTTGAAGACCTTCAGCATTGCAAACTATGAATGAAGAATATAAAGCAGAATTTTAAGAAAGAAACATTTGGAAAGATGTCCACACGATATAAGAAATATATATATTTTTTTTTAATCTGATGTTACCGAACAGAAAGCAACTCAAAATCAAACTGATTTTAGTTGATATGTTGTCAATAGATCAGGCATTGAATGCGGAGGTAATTTGATTTAAGTTTTAAAAAATAAAGTAGTTTTACCTTTCTCTAGAATCAAATATTAGACTGTTCTGTTCCATGTTTCCCGTTTATATTTTTTGAGGAAATTTCAACAAACTGACAAGCTAATGGTGCCGTTTATTTACCTAAATCTAACACACTGATCTCAAAATATAACATAATATAATATTGAGATCAGTAACAATCTTAAGCCTGATACTTTACAGTTCTTGTCAAGTTTATGTAAGCATTTAACTGAACAATTTTATCTATGCATTTTACAGAACAAAGTGTATTAAAAAAATAATCTTGTTCAAATAGGGAGTTTAGTCGCGTGATTTTTTATCACGGAAAAAAAACTTTCAGAATATTGAAAAACTTCGTCCAAAATACGAAGTAAATGATTTGTAGGAAGGAAATGAAATGTAGGTGTCGAAGAATAAAAACCCACCCATGAAAATTAATTATATACATATATATGTTGATGTATTATTTTTCAGAAAAGAACGTAGAACATTTATTTATGTGATGCCGACAGTTTTCTCTTGAACTGAAAAAGTTATTCCCTTTTAAATGATTCAATTTTGTGTAAATACCAGTAAATTAACATAATTCATCCGGAATTAAAGTGTTGTTAATTAAATCATCTGTAATACAGATGATTTAATTAACAACACTTTAAAACTTTTTATCTACTTATCAGTAAATAAATAGTTTAATTTATTTACTGACTACAAATTTTTACCTAAATATAAAATTAGAAACAAATTACTTAACTGAAGTAAATTGTTTCTAATTTAATATTTAGTTTATATTCACTGAAGTCTTCAGTAAATGATATAAAAAATCTTGTTTCGAAAGTTAATAATAAATACTTATCAAAAAAGTTCAGTTAGATATATCAACCAAAATCATATATTATTATATATAATTATATATAAAATTATTATATATATAAATTATATAATATAATATTATATTATTTATATATAATAATATAAATATATATAATATAATATTATATTATATATTATATATATAAATTATATAATATAATATTATATATATAAATATATATAATATAAATTACATATATTATTATATATAAAACTTACAGGTTAGTTAAAATAATAAAAAACTTAATGATAAATATACAGACTGTATATTTATCATTAAGTTTTTTATTATTTTAACTAACCTGTAAGTTTTATATATAACATTGTATATATTATTTAAAACTTATTTTCATTGTAACAGTGAATCTTAACATCATACCTAAATTGATATCAATAAATTTAATTAACTATAAGGTTATTTATTTATCAAAACAATGATTGTTTTGATAAATAAATAACCTTATAGTTCATTAAATTTTTAGATATCAATTTAGGTATGATGTTTAGATTGATTTAAATTTATATATTTTCTTGACTTGATTTATGAAAAAATAGTTTAGATAAAATGTTTAATGAAGAAATTTATAATTGGAATTTAACGTTAAAAGATACCTCTAACAATGCATTATATTGTAAATTTTGCAGTGACCCTAATGTTCAGCTCCTCTGCTATGAAAACAATTAGCTACAAAGATAAATAAATTAGTTGATAATATCAGAAAAATAAAGAAACAACGAAAAAATAAAAAGTTGGATTTGTTATTAAGTGAAGCCTTTATTCCACCTGTGACAAATATTCCTAATAATACATCTATTAGTTCTGAAGTTTGTAAAGAAACAATCTTAATCAGTGAAAACAAAATGCTCAAAAAAGAAAATAAAAATTTAAAAAGGAAACTTAAATCGATGATGGATTTAGAATTGGATTATTTTAAGCACCTAAAAGATTTTGAAGATATGTCAAGCAATCTGCAAATACTTATTTCAAAAAACTCTTTAATTGAAAAGGAACTAAACAATGTTAAAAAACCTTATTGTGAAAAAAAAGAAAAGCTCAATATTATTGAAAACAAATTAGAACTATTAAAGTCCAAAAATAAATTATTTAATGTTAGAAATTTGAATAAAAAAATAAAATATTGTAATACTCAACTGGAAATTAAAAAAAAATGAAATAAATTCATTAAAAAATGAAACAAAATATAAAATATCACAATTAAAAAAAAAAATAGAAGATATTACTTCAGTTCTTGAAAGTTCCGATATAAACATTTCTGAATTAAAAAACGAAAAAATAAAGCTGCAAAAAAAAGTGAATCATTTAAAAATTATTTTGCAAAATAAAACCAACTATATTAATGACTGCAATATCAAAGATGTTATAAGTTTAGAGGATGAAGTTGTTTTGATATGTAATAAGACAAACATTTTAAACGAGAAGAACTTCAAAAATTGGTTTCTTTGTTAAATGACGAGGAAGTAATAACATTTGAAGATGGCAGATACAGCGATGACATTCGAAAAACTATCATGAAACTTCTTTCAATGAATGTGAGTATGAATAGTGTCAACGGAGTCATAAAAGTAGTATTAAACAAACTAGCAAAAAAGAACATATCTAGGCTACCATCAGCCGCTGTAAAATGTAGGTTAATGCAGGAAGCTTCAATTTTAGGTCAATTTCAAGTTGCTGAAGCAATGCTTGAAAATAATTTGACAAATAAAAACTCTAATATAGGCAATTGTTTGCATGGTGATGGTACTCAAAAATACCATAAGCATTATCAAAATTTTCAAATTGCTACAACCAGTAAGAAAACTTTATCTTTTGGCTTGTCAGAAGTGGTTGGAAAAGATGTGGCAACTGTCTTGCAAAACTTTACTAATATAGTAGATGACATTTGTGATGTTGTTAGCAACTCAGCCACTGAAAAAGAAATTAATTTTGCTAAGTTAATAACATCAATTAAATCAACAATGTCTGATCTATCTTCAGTTAATCCTCTTTTTAACTCACAGTTAAAAACATTAAGAGAACAACTTTTGCCGATTGCAATTAATAACTGGCATTTGGTTTCTTCAGATGTCAAAGACAATATGAAGGGCATGAGTAATTTTTTCTGTAAACTTCATTTGCTCACTAATTTTGCATCTGAAACTGATAAGGTTTTGAATTCTTTTGAAAAAATTCTGCTTCAAAATGATTTTGAAACTGTTTTTGCTTTTAGTGGTAAAGAATGTGGTGCTTTAAGGTTAGTTCGTACCACATGTAAGGCATTTCATTCAAGGGGTAGTGAGGAAGCTGGTGTTGCATCATGGTTTAATTCTTTTCTTTTTTCTCGTAATGATAAATCTTTTTTTGTTCCATTTATTGGAAATCGTTTTAATATTTTATATTACAATGCAGCTGCCCTATACTATCGTAAGGATTCTATGACAGAATTTCTTAATGCTTGGCCTAACCCTAATAATTTATTAAAAGCAATTAAAGAAGACATCACAAATCTTGTATTCATTGCTGAAGTTCGTGCATTAGGTATTGTTGACAAACTACTTACTGGTCCGATGTGGCAAACTATCGAATCACTTGGTAGTATTTTATTTTTAAACCCCTACCTACTTCGCTTAAAAATTAGACTTTCATCACTTTGTATGGATGCATCTTCTTTATTATTTGCTAATGGATAAATTTTTGAGGATACTAATCTCCTACATCAAGATATGGTTTACACCAAACTGTTTGAATGCATTCAAAATGATGAGTTTGATTCTTTAACTGTGCAATCACTTGAAATTATTTTCCATGCGATTCTTGTTATTTTGGAAAGTCAATGTGCTGATCAGTTACCATGTGGTAAATATTGGAATCCACCCAGGCTTTGACAATGTGGTCTCAGAACCAAACATTAGAATGGCTTAATGGTAAAACAAATGAAGAAAGAAAACAATTACTTGAATATTCAAGAACTAAAGTAACATTAATGAAAAGCAAATATGATGAAAGAAAAGAAGCTCTTAAAAAAGATAAAGCTATGCACCTTCTACCAAAGCAAGAAGAAAAAAAATTAGAAGAAATTAAACTACAACATAAAAAAGTTGCAGCTTGTAGTGATTTGATAAATTTAAATCTAAGGGTGTGGATATCATTAGAGGAAGCAGAGGAAACAGTTTCTAATATAGAAGAGCTATTGAAATCAAAAGTACTCCTTGCTCAACTTAATTTTTATCGCATAATCTTAGATGTCGATTGTGACAAAAAACTTTTTTGTAAAACAAAGGTAGAAGGAAGCAAAAGAATAAACTTGTCTTCAGAGGAGTTATATCAAAATCTTCTTATTGTTATTCAAGCAAATTTAACACCAAACAAACAATCTTTAAGTAATAATATAAGTAATAATTTAAAGCCTAGTAAAATGCGTGATGCAGCTGTTGAAAACAAACAAAAAAAGAATTAATGGAAAAAATTCAAGATGCGAGACTAAACAAATTAATAGAGCAACAAAAAAAGCACTCCTTATCAAAATTTATTAACAATCCATCTGATTTTGTAGGTTTTTCTATACAACATCGTGTTAGAGAAGATGCTCATGAAGTATCTTGGGAACGTGCGCAAGTGGTTCAAATTGATCAATTAAACGGTAGACGAACTACATACCTTGTTAAGTATGATAACGAACCTGATGAAGTATGGTCATTTCCTTTTTTAATTGATTTTGAAAAAGGTTATTTATTTTATTGTTATGTTCCAATAAAGTGTTTTTACTGCATTTGAGTTCAGTGGTTTTTATCTTTATAAATAGTATGAATCATATCTGATATGTTTATCTGTACCAATTTTGTTTATTTGTTGTTGTTTATTTGCAGCTTAACTGCACATTATTATTAAAAAAAAAAAAAAGCTTATGCAAAAATACTATTACTTTTACATGAACTGCCTAGTAAAAAAAAGAATCCAGAAATGGAGGGCTAACCTTAGGCTAATTTATTATTACTTTTACATGAACTGCCTATCAAGTAAAGGAAAGAATCCAGAAATGGAGGGCTAACCTTAGGCAACATGACAGCTCACTGATGGAGTGCAAAGCCCTATGGCTTACCTTCTCGTTGGTGCACTTTGTTAAGTAAGTTAGACAATTTTGTCTAATTTATGAACGGAATAGCCAAGGCAAATTATGTATAAAATTGCATAAAGTTACAGATATGATGTCTGCAAAGTTTTGAATGAATTTTGAAAATTGAAATTTCTTTTATCAAATAATTTGCAACATATAGTCAAACTTGGGTACATTAATAGTGCGATAATTTATTTCGAAGGAAAAACGATTTAAGACATCTTTAAAAAATTTAAGACAAATAGATAGATAAGATAATCCGTTTTAGTATTTCCATGACTGTTAATCTATGTTATTATGACTGTTTATTTCCATGACTGTTAATCTATGTTAATTCCATATCTTTTAATCTATGTACTCTCAATTTCGTAATACAAGAGGGAGGGGGTAATAAAAGTGTGGGTGGGGGTGGGGAGATTAGTCAAGATTTAATAAACCGGAGGGAGGGGGGGGGGTCAGAATTTACGCTGAAAGTTTTATTACTTATCAGTAACTAGTATATATTTTTTAATTTTTAAAGCTGATTTTCCCTGATTTTTTTTTTTAGTTTTTAGATATCGTTTTTTTGTTAATAACAAGTAAAAATTAATAAACGGGAGGGGGTCTTAATAAGCTTAGGGTGGGTAGCAAAGTTTCTCAAAAATTAATTAACGCCCCCCCCCCTTCCTTCAATTATGGTCTCGAGAGTACACAATCAAATAAAGCCAAACACAAAAAAAATAGAACAATTCAACGAGTTTTTCATTCATTGTTTTCAAAATTTTCAAAAAAGTTAAAAGCCCTAACCCCATTAAAAACTAGAAATTTATCGTAAATCTTTTATCTACGATAAATTTATCCATAAAATATTATCGTAAGTGCTGAAAACAATAAATTAGTTGAAACAGTAGACTATAAGCGGTTAAGTCTCTTTTTGAATTTATAATAATACTGAAATTATTAACAAGTCGTTGACTAAAATCTTTTTTGTTTGTGTAAAAATAAATTTTAGATTTATTTTGTACGTATTTTGACGTTTTCGGCCTGTTTTATTTGGGTCCACGTTGTTCAATTGATAATCTATTAAAGAAAGAGAAAATTAATTTATTTTAATAAAAATAATTTAAGTTAATATTTATCATCAAAGTTTTGTTACGCTTAACGTATTATAAATTAAAACATTTGAAAATTTATTTTGTACAAAAAAATTTAAAACAAATTCAAAAATATTATACTGTTAATTGACTATTTTATGGTACGTCTGCGTTGACCCTCCAAAAAACTCTACTTATGAATTGTTCAAATAATTTAAATTTACAATTTAATTTCTAATAAAATTTTATTATAAGTTAGTTTACGCAACTTTTTATGCAAGAAAAAAAAAAGATAAAAACGTTTTTTTTTTTGGGTGCCAAAAATTTAACGAGATACTTAAGAAAAAAGTCTATGAATTGAAAATATTTAAGCACATATATCTTTGGAACTAAATAAGCTACAGAGGTGGTTGAAACCATTTTGAAAATGAAATATAATAAGGAATGTAATGCATTTAATATAAAAAATATTTACATTCGCTATAAATTTTGCCTAAACTCCCGAGTTCAAAATACTCCTTGTTTTTCTCAAAACGTTATGTTGGAACTTTCTGAGTTGTCAACAACTTTATTAGACAAAATTCTTGTTTGTTTAAAAAGCTGACTTCTGAAACCGCAATGAAAGCCAAATAAAAGAATTCAAAATTTTTTTCAAATATTATTAAGGCTAACACAGAACTATTCAAGAACCTATGATCAATTGATTTCATTTTTTGGAAGCACATTAATTCAGATCCTAACTATAAATTTCTTTGGTATGTTGCCCAAACAGTTTTTATCTTACAGTCAGACAACTGTTGAACGATATTTAATGAAAACAAAATGTTTCTTGTTAAAACTTAGCATAGAAAGTCTTATTTTTAAAAAGTAAACTAAGAAATTTTGAACGTTTTCAGTTTTCTAATGTCAAAGAATTCGTTATCTTACGCCAAATCTATTTGTCAAAAATATCAACAATTGCTTGTTTATAAACAGTACCGTGCTGTGACTTTTTGGGGCCCTTTTTTTAACTTTATTGAATTCACTTTTCTTGGGTCTTATTTCTAAAAAAAATTTTACAAAGAAATTATAAATCAATTTTCATAGTCCTTTTGATTGCAAATTCATCAGTTATATCATTGTAACCAATTGTTCTGGCGGTTGCATTTTCTATCGACGGTATTGCTAATCGTGAAAGTCTTTTCTCTGACTGAAGAATTTAGATTATTTTTAATTAGTTTTGAAAATGATCGGCCACAGTAATGGGTATTGTTAAAGTTATTCGATATATGATACATATACTTGGATATAATTCTTCCAAATTCTTATCTAAAATGAATTCCGAATTCTCTTTAATAGTATGACTATCTTGTAAAACATATCTTAAAATTGAAAGTTAATTTATGGATTCCGCTTCTTCAACATCATTTTCTGAGTGTTTGACCAGATTTGTACAATTAGTATTGAATTCTTCTGTATTCATAGTTTTTAGATTTTTATTATTGAAAAGAAAACCGAAAACTTGATTTAAAGAATTATAAGATTCAAATCGTTCTTGCAATGAATCTTTTACTTTGTCGATTAATTAATTAAAATAAGATAGTTTAAATTTATCTTCAGCCGTTTGAGTTAGTAATACAGTGCGTTTCATAATTATAGCCGCACACATAATTTCTTGAGATCTATATATAATACAATAATTAAATAAATATTACTCATATTATTTTAAATATGTAGGTAAAAGAAATTAAAATGTAGGTACAATAATTATTTTTGTTTTAGTTAGTAGACGCAATAGCGCAAAATCAATTTTGCGGGCATTTCATAATTATAACCGCACTTGTGATTACTTTTATTTAAAATGTAAGTTAACTTTAAATATGTGTGTTATTAATGCTGTAATGACTTTTTTATTATATATTACTATTCCTTACCTAATTCATTTATTTATTTGCTCATTGTAGCAATATGCCTCGCGGGAAAACATTAACTGAAGCTGAAAAAGCCCAAATACTAATTCTACATAAAAAGGGAGAACCCAAACGTGAAATTGCTCGACTAATTGGACGTTCAGATCGCGTAGTAAGAAATTACTTGGCTAGTCCAGCTACTTAGTGCCAAAAGGAGCATACTGGACGTCCAAAAAGACTCAGTGACCGTACCCAGCGCAAAATTATTCAAGCTGTTTCGAATTCTAACAAGAGTTGTCTCACGGTTAAACGAGAATTAGACCTGAATGTGTCAAAATGTACGATTTGGAGGACCATACAACATGCTCCACACATTGTTCGAGAAAAAATGCTACCTGTGCCACGTCTGCTGCCACGCCATAAAGAGGCGAGATTGGATTTTGGTCGGAACAATATGTCTCTTGACTGGGCCAAGGTAGTGAATTTTTAAATTCGGTAGTAATAATTATATTTAAAGAATTAAGGGGTTTTTATTTTCACTTTTCTACATCAGGTCATCTTTAGTGGTGAAAAAAAGTTCAATCTGGATGGAGCAGATGGAACAACTCACTGGAGAGACCTCCGTAAAGAGCCACATTTCTTCTCGAAACAGAATTTTGGTGGTGCTAGTCTAATGGTATGGGGGGCTTTCTGTGTTCACTCTAAACTGCAACTGGCGTTTCCTTCGACAAAAATGAACAGTGAAGAATACCAACTGGTACTTCAGAACAATCTTCTACCTTTCATCCGACGTTTTCCACGCCGTCGTTTGACTTTTCAACAAGACAATGCAAGTGTTCATGCCAGCAAAAGCACTACAGCGTGGTTGATTGAGAAAAATAATCCACTTTTACAGTGGCCCGCGTGTTCACCCGACTTAAGTCCTATTGAGAATTTATGGGGAGTGCTTGTACGACGTGTGTATGCGAATAATCGTCAGTTTCAGACCGTGCCCGAACTAAAAATGGCGATTTTGAAAGCTTGGGATGAAATTGAAGTCCAGTTGCTTGAGAATCTGATCAGAAGCATGCCGAATCGCATTTTTGAGGTTATTAACAACAGTGGTGGCTATATCGGTTATTAGAAAAAAAACCTGCGCCTTAGTTTTCCTTCTTCATGGTTATAGGTCGTACTGCGATTATAATTATGAAACGCACGTAAAATCGATTTTAGGCCATAGCTGGCTGTAAGTAAAACAAAAATGATTATAACACATGTACTTTTTCTACTCTTACTTATCCATAAGAAGTAGCATTAATACTATTTGTTTATTCGTTGTGGAAAACATGGACTAAGAGAAATGGGGGATGCGGCTATAATTATGAAACGCACTGTATACTCATCATCAATTTCAGAAACCGAGATCATGTATATCAATATTATCACAGCATTCAATTGGATCAATTTCTTCGTCTATTAGTTTAATTTCTTCATTTGGTATATCATCAATATCGCCATATTTCTCAATTGCTTTATTTTTATGGTCTGTATAATAACAAAAGTTTGCTAATCTCTTGAGATTACGTACTTTCCATTTTGGTAATGGTAAACTACTCAGCGAACATTGAAAGACGGATACCGTATGGTTTTTAACTGGGCTCACGGGAACGGGATTAAGAAGGGTTTGTGTTCTGGTTTTTAGTCTGGTCCTCGTACGGTCGAAAAATTAGGCAAAACCCAGCCAACATTGACAGACGGGTACCGTATGGTTTTTGTCTGGGTTTACGGGAACGGGATTTTAACGGGAAATTGTTTTGGTTTCCGGACGGGCCCCATATGCTTAAAAAATAAAGCAAATTTGCTTAATTAGGTTTCAACTGGGTTTTATCAGGGCCGAAGGATCTGGGGATTTGACGGGTTTCCTATAAGGTTCCCAAAAGGTTTAAACCGATGATTAAAAAAATCATATCAAAACTTACTCGATGGTTGCCATTCAAAACTTACTCGATGGTTGCATAATTCGTATTGTGCGTGAAATAAATTTAAAAATTTAACTTTTATGCATTATATTTTTGTATACATTATATTTACATTGTAATTAAAGATGAAATTTTTTTCTATGTATTATTTTTACTGTGAAACTCCATTAAAAAGACGTTGTTTTATTACCATTATAAAAGCATTTTTTTATATTTTTTTAAAAAAAATTTACAAAGTTTAACATATGTTCCAGTAACTATTAAACATGAAGTAACTATTCCATTGAGACACTGTTTGCATTTTTAAAATGATCAAAATATAAAGATTTGTTTCTGCTAGTGATTGTAATAACTGCTTTGAGTTTAATCAAAACTTTGGTTTACAGGTAGACGGGCCCCAAAAACTCATGGACCCCAAAAGCCACACGCTCACATTAGTACCTGTAACTCATAGATAAAGCCTTATTAAGCAGCAAAATAGATTTTTTTATTTGACAAGATAGTTTTTTTAAAAGAAACTGTTAAAAATAACCAAATTAGCATAAATTTTTGAAAATTATACTAAAAACAATAAAAAAATTTTTTTTTCAATTTTATAACATTTTGACATTATAGTCCATAAATACTTGAAATTTTCATTTAAGTTTGCAAAGTAGTGTTTTTTGTAAAGATTTATGTCATACTTCTACAAAAAAAACACAAGAAAATAAATGAAAAAGACAGTTGCTAAAATATTTTATCTTAACCAAAGTAGAGTTTCTGTGTGGTCTTTGGGGTCCCTTACTAAAAAATATATATACATGGATCAAAAACTCAATATTAAAATGGAGTTTTGCTTTTTTCTATTAACATTTATTTTTCTATTAACAATCAAGTAAAATTACTTTTTTACTAGTTATTTGTATAAAAAAAATTGAAATGTTGCTCTTTAGTCTTTAAGACAATTTAAAAGTGTTTTTATACATCTTTGAAACTATTTACTCTTTAATAAGTTGATCAACTAATTGACTAAGAATAATGAAATTATCTCCTTATCACTGTAAGGTCACTTTCTTGGTGTATCCTTCTAACTTCTAGTATCTTCATCACTTTCATGCTCAATAACCTTACGTTTGAGTGAGTTGTTGGTTACTGCAGCAGCTAAAAACATTATTGGTTTTTTTCCATCCACTTTACAAGATAACTTTCCACAGACAGATTTTTGTACATTGTGGCAAGAAGAGCATTGCTGTAGCTTTATGGCATGGCACACACCTTCTCCACAGCTGCATTCATTTTTACACCGTAAAAATGCTTCTTTTTGTTTTTCTTTGTTCCAACTTTTTTCTTCCTTATCTTTTATTTCTTGATTTTTATTATCTTGAATTACCTTCATTAAGTCCAACACATTTTTTCCTTTCATTGATCCGTACACCTGCGTAACCCTTGTAGTAAGTTTGGAAACTTTCGGCTTAACTTTCTGTACTGTCAGTAAGCCAGGAATTTCTTCAAGTTGAATGCTTTTTTCGCTCAGCTCTTGAATAAGCTCTTGAGAACGCTCAAACTTTTCTTTCCAATACTGAGCTGAATTTTTTCTTTTATCAGGAGATTTAATAGTATAACTTCCAGGAGTTGTTGTACTGGATGTAACACTTTTTGAAAAATCAATACACAAAGCAGCTCGTGCAAACTTGTCCTGTTGCATGTCATTGACGCTTAATGATGTGAAAGTTACTCCTACACGTCTTGCAGCTTTGATTATAGATTGTCTTGGGGCCCAGTTGTTCCAAATACGTCCTAAAATCATCATAAAAGCTTCTTTATTTAGTGAATTGAAATCAGTAAAAATATTTTCTTTCATACCACGATACTCATGATGAAGGTTTTTGTTGAGTTGGTCTAAAAGCTGTGTCACACCAGTGGTATCTGGTGGAGTTAAGAACATACGTATGTTTTTCGATTGTAAAAACTTTAAGACATCAAAATTAAAGCGTGAACAATGCCCATCAGAAAGCAAAACTACTGGTCGTGCCACTTTTTTCAGTAAGATATTCATCAAACTCTTTGTACATATCTAATAACGAGTTGTGATCAGATACACCATGGTTGCAAGTTGTTATCAGAAGATGCGGAATACTTACCACAGCTTCCTTTGGAGCCATTTGATTAGTTATTCCAACGGTACCAAAAAGTACTTGACAGACACAAAGGTCTCCTACAATTACAAAGAAAGATAATACATATCATCTATTCAATCCATATTATAAATATTTATCAAAAAAGTGATAAGGCAATAACTACCTGAAAATGATACTAGAGGATGTATGGTGACGCATTCACGGTTCTCTCTGATCATTTTACAACATGTTTCCCCTTTTGCAGCAAAAACAAGACCAGCAGGAGTACCATCAACACCAAAATTGATGAACTGTGGTGTTTCGTCGTGATTAAATATTCTGCATGTATCAATATTTCCAGTCCAAACTCCTGTCCCCTTTTGTACTGCTTCAGTCATAATGCCAGTCTCAATCAATTCTTCTGCAAGAGCGTCTAAAGGCAACCATGAAAATTAATTAGTAACTCAGTTTTGGTAGAACTATTTTTCATGAATGTACAGTAGCAATACATAAACTAATAAAAAGGTGTAGCTATGAGTTAAATTTTAAATGAAGCTATGGTGTACTATGAAATAAAATAAAAAAGTC
The DNA here is from genome assembly GCF_038396675.1 of Hydra vulgaris. Taxonomy (NCBI): domain Eukaryota; kingdom Metazoa; phylum Cnidaria; class Hydrozoa; order Anthoathecata; family Hydridae; genus Hydra; species Hydra vulgaris. The sequence goes on along the minus strand of NC_088934.1, from coordinate 24,424,265 downwards.
AATGTTTACTCATACCAAGGTGGAGACATGCCATTTCCCTCGTGCAATTGAGAGCTCTATCTATTGACACATTTCCTTGTCGCTTGAGTGTTAAGCTTGGATTCTTAGCTTTAAAGCGCATCCAAAACGATTTACCTAACCTGTGTTTAAAACAAAAATAAAAAGTTAACTAAAAAAGCTTCTCTTACAAAGCTTCAACTCCTGGACTACAAGCAATCTCTTTATATCTTAACATGTTGACTATTACTACCTTTTAAAAATATATATAAGAAACATAAATACTTGTTTTGTGTCAAAGCATTTTTTGCATTTGCAGATAATGCTATGAATTTTCTGCCACCTTTCAATCTTTTATTTGTGTGTTGTCTAACTTTCAGAACGTCAAGGACAAGTTTTGTTAGTTCTGCTTTGTTTATGCCTTGCATTGCTCGATTTTTATTCTTAATGTATGAAACAATTGACATCTCTTCTTCCTCCAAGAGAATTGCACAGTACTGTCTTTCAAGACCATTGACTATTTTCCCATCAAGTCTACGGTTTATTGTTTCACGATCTTTAATAAGTGGATATTGTCTTGTTTTAATTGCAGCATGTCCTCTTACATTGTTTTCTTTGCACCATTGAACAGCAGCTTCAAGTTGTTTGTTTTTTTCTAATATAGCTTTTCTTTTAATTAGTGCTTCAGCATTAGAACTTGGATTTAGTGACTTCATTTGCAAGCGAGTTTTGAATTTTTTGTTGCTGTTACTCATGTTTATTTATTTGCTTACAAATAAACTAATATCGCAAATTCACATACTGCAAACTGAACTAAAACTATCCTCTAAGCAGGAGCGTAAAATAAAATCTCTATATAAATTCATTATCATCAAAAAGATAGCTCCAACTACTACAAATCTACTTTAAATCATGAATTTTTGTAATATCACTTATATTTTTGTTAAAAATAATAAAATTAATGTGGTTTTTGGGGTCCCAAGCATGTGGTTTTTGTAGCGCTTTAGGTACTTCCCTAAAATATAAGTTTGCAATCAAACTACCATATGAAGGGGATTTTAATATAACAAGCTATTCCAAAAAATTGGAAAGTTGCAACTAATTTCATAAAAGTTATAAACAATTTAAGCCATGCGGTTTTTGAGGTCCCCTACTAAAATATAGCGAAACTTTACTGAAAAAAAAAAAGCAAACAAAAAATACCAAAATACTTCTAAACCCCTGGGAAGAACTTTTACCATATAAAAGCATATAAAAAAGCAAAATAAAGTTAAATTGTTTGTTTTGTACAAAAGATACAGCAAAAGAAAAAATCATGTGGTTTTTGGGGCCCGTCTACCTGTAGTCAGAAACATTTAAAAAGAGCAAACAGGCGAATGTTGTGATGGATAGGTTATATTTTGGGAATTTAAAGCTTTTAAATTGTTTTTACAGATCCACTCTTTTCCATTGATTTTTCTATATTTTATGCAAGCAAAATGACTGATGTTAATGAAGTTTACCCACCGTGAGATATAAATATTAAGTGTATACATATAAATGCAAAAAATGACTTTATTGTTATGCATCTACCTCATTTTTCAGTCATTGATATTTTTTGACTTTGATTTAAAGTTGTACGCTTATAATATTAACAATAATATCATAATATACATTATATTATGTATTAGTTGTATATTATTTAAATACAAGTTATTTATATATAATTATATATATATAAATAATATCATTAATATATTATATGTGATATTATATATATAAAATAATTATTATATATAAAATAATATATATAATTATATATTAATTTATATTTAAGTTATTATTATTGATAATAACTTATACTTACAATGCTTATACTCATAAATACTTATAATACTTAACTTATGTTTACAATACTGATAAAATTTTTATTGATATGAACTTTTGCATTCAAAATTTAATTATAAAACTTTAATTTAATTTGATAACTTTAACATAAATAACGATAACTAAAAAAAGTTATATAGATCTTGACCATATGCTTATTTATTATAACTGAGTTATAGTAAGTTGAACACTGTTTTTGTTTTCCATAACTTAATTTTAAAATTTTGAATAAAAGTATTAAGTTCCAGGTCATAGGTCTTATATGATATGTATCTTATGTATATCTTGTATTTTGCAGCATGTTTAAGAATATTTCTGCTTGGTGCACTCTGACTGTTAACAATATTTGCATACTGATATGAGTAAAAGTGACTTCAACAACCAGAATGTAATTTTGATAAATATTAGTAATGACAGGTTAGTAAATATAATTATAATAATGGTAATAACTTTTGTTTATTTAAATTAGTGAAAGAATTATATATGAAAGAATTGCATTAACTTTGGGGGACAATTGGAATGGAGTAAATTTTACCTTTGTTTATTACCATGATTAAGTAATGTAAGAAAATATTATTTTTATCTAAAGAATATTCCACAAAAATCAATATTTTCTTAAGTATTAAATACTATAAAAAAACAGGTATAAAAAAAAATGTGTATTATAAAATAAAAAATAAGTATTCAGGTATAAAAAAAGCACATGTATTATGATAAAGTATATACCTCACATTAACTATGTTGTCTGTAAGTTAGGGGTTGCAGCTGATATTTCAGCTTCAGCTTTAAACTCATTAGCTTCAAGTTAAAGCTGAAGCTGATCAAGTCAGTTCAATCAGCTTGATAGATGATAGTAAAAGAGAATAATACTCCATAATTATTTTATATTAAAAAAACATGTTGAAAATTATTCAATGAAAATCTAAAATAGTGACAAAATTTAAACATACATGTAAAAAATTTTAAATAAAATTTGCAAAAAGTTTCCGCTGTTTATAAATGCTGTTGTCAGAGCCTAGGCATAGGACTTGTAATTTTGGGCGACCCAAATTGGATTTTTAGAGATTTGTTTAAAAAGTGGCGCCCAAAAACCTATTTCCATTTTTGATTATCTACACAATTTTTTGGTAGAGTTCAAGATTCTTCCAAAAGATGGTTTTATCTATTAAAATATTGAGTATGAAATCAGTCTTGATGTTATCATATGTGATGCACCAGCTAGAACATTTGTTAAGTGTACTAGGGGCACAATGGTTATAACTGGTGTAAGCGTTGTGTTCAGAAAGGAGAGTGGTGTGGCAAGATAATACTCCCACATGTTTCATCAATTTTAAGCACTGATTCAGATTTTTGTCATCAAAAGCATTCTGAACATCTTAGTGGTGTGTTAAATGGAATTAAATTTTGACATGGTGACAAAGTTTCCTATAGACTTTATCCATCTAGTATGCTTAGGGGTATGCGAAGACTCATCAACTTATGGTTAAATGGCCCAAATGTTGTCAATTGTCTCAGATTACAGTCAATACTTTATCTGGCGGATTGTTCCAGATATGTCTTTACATTCCAAGAAAATGTTCTAGAAAACCAAGGTCTTAATTAGATATTAAAAAATCAAAATCAACTGAAGTTAGACTTTTTAGGATACACTGGGCCAGTTGATTAAAGAGGATGATTTAGCCAAAAATCTATTCAAGCTTTTTAGTACTTTCAGTCGCAGTTCTAACTTTATGTTTTATTTTGTTGAAAAAATGTGTTGATTTTGCTTGTCAGTTACTAACTTATTTTGTGCAGTTATTTGGTGAACTTTGCTGTAAGGATCAACTAGTTTACAATGTCCATTCTTTAATACATTTAAGAAATGATACAGTTAAATTTTCAGTACTTGATAGGTGTCCCTCATTCAAATACAAAACTTTTTCAGATCAATTTAAAAAGCTTGTTCAAAGAACAAAGGGTTGCTTAAATAAACACTAGCACTGAGACACTGTTTACAATTTGAAATTATCAAAGTTTAAAATTTTTTGTTCCAGCTAATGAAGGTGATATTTGTTTTGAAATTCCAAAAAAAAAGGTTTAGTTAAAAAGGTTTTGAAAAGCAGACAAATCCTGTGATATATAGGTTTTGTTTGAGGAATTTGCAGCTTTTTAGTTGTTTTATATATATATATATATATATATATATATATATATATATATATATATATATATATATATATATATATATATATATATAATATACACACACAGTGGGTTGCATAAATATAGAGTCACTACTTGGTTTGTGTGAAATTTTTGTTTTTTTCACAGTTATCTTTGAAACCAATTAATTAATACGATTAAAAGCGTATTAAATGTCTTAGTTAATTAATTCTCTATCAAATTGTATATAATTGGAACTCGTTAGGTTAACCAGTCTTTAACCAGAAATTATTAACTTAATTAGAACATCCCTATATTTCTAATGTAGTAAAAATATAGTCAACTAAAATTTAGCGACTTAAATTGAAATATCTCAACAAAATGTTATCAGAGCGATCTAAAATTGGTGGTTTATTTCTTTCGAACTATATAAACATTCTTGCAAAAATAAAATAAAATTATTATTTTTATATCTTGAGTTATTCGCATTGGTAATTATTTGGTAAAGTAAAAAGACAAAAATGGGCAGAAAAGCTGTTTCAGACAAGGTACGATGGCAAATTGTAGGTCTGCTAAAAGATAAAACAAAAACCCAACGAGAAATAGTTCAAATGTGCAATGTTTTGCTTAAATGTGTACAAACAACATTGAAAAACCACAAGCTATATAATGTTGTCAAAGATTTACCAAGGCTTGGTAGGCCTTTAAAGCTAACTTCAAGAGACCAAAGTTATCTCTAATAAAAGATTTTACAAGATCCTAAAATTTCTTACTGCGAACTTGCTAAAGAGTTCACAAATATGCCAGGTAATGTTAGTGTTAATAAATGGACTGTACGAAGATGCCTAAATAAGTAAAACTTAGGTTGCTGTCACTGCTCGGAAACCACTTTTGCGTGTCTCAGATTGCCTAAAAAAATTAAAGTGGTGTAGAGAAAGACTATTGGTCTGTAGAAGACTAGGCCAAAGTCATTTTCAGCGACAAATCCAATTTTGAGGTGATAAATTACAAGTCAAGATTAATCATCAAGATGATGAAAAGTTCAAAGAGTGTTTTTGTGTACCAAGGATACAAGGCGGAAGAGGATCAGTTGGAATATAGGGATGCTTCTCCCATAAAGGAACAGGGTCATACAACATTTATAACTGCAGAATTAAAAGAATCTATTTTCTTTGTTAAAAAAATTTCTATTACCTGTTTGTTATAATCTTAAAACATTTTTTGTATTTAACTTATATTTCATTTTTTTTTAAAAAAACACTGCTAAAATATAAGTTAAATACAAAAATTGCTTCTCAATATTTTGAAAAAAAATATTTGACAAAGCACATGTACTACTTGAAATAGACTTTGGAGTAAGACTTGATAAGCAGGGCCGACAACACCACCACTTTTTTTCTGAATTTTAATGCAATGTATAAATGACAAATATTTATTTGGAACCTAACATTATAATAGTTAAGAATTATTTAAATTTTATTATTAAAACAATATCTTACTAACTTTTCTCAAAAGGCTTATCTTGATTAAAGGACTGGCTAATTATCAAAAGTCGTTACTTTGATGCACGTTACGGTGATGAGGAAGTTATCGGACAAATCCGATAACTTTTCAAAAAACTAATTATAATGCTCATTATTTGAGCATTATAATTAGTTTTTGTGGTTTTATGTGTAAGCATAAACCTTCTATAAAATATAAACTTTATTATTTGAAACACAATTATTTAAAATGAGGTTAAATGCAGCTGAACAAGAATCTTTTCGAAAGCGACTAAAAATGTTTTTTGTAAATAAACCTAATATAAAAAAAAAAAATTGTAAATCATTTTAAAAAGGAAGGATTTGCTCGAAGTACAATATATGATAACCTAAAAAGACTTGAAACTGTTCAATCGTTTTCTGATAGAAAGCACCCTGGTTGTCTGACATCCTGGACTAGAGAAAAGAAAGCCGAATTAACGAGACTTGTCAACAATCGAAAAGGGGTCAGTCAGAGAAAAATAGGTATTAAATTCGGTGTAAATCAATCGACAATTGGTCGTCAGTTAAAAAAAATGAATATTAAATATAGAAAACGTGAAAAGACTCCAAAATACACTATAGAACAACAAATAAAGGCAAAGAAAAGAAGCAGGAAACTAGTTAACCAACTCTATAACACAAAATCGCTTCTAGTCATCGATGACGAAAAATACTTTTGTTTTGCAGGGGACAACATGCTTGGAAATTCTGGATACTACACAAACAACAAAAAGACATGCCTAAAAAGTGTTCGTTTTATAGGAAAAGAGAAATTTCCAAAACAATTATTAATGTGGATAGCCATATCTGACTGTGGTATGTTCAGACCATTGTTTCGCACTTCCAAGGCTGTAGCGATCAATTTATCAATCTATATTAATGAATGTTTAGAGAAATGTCTTCTTCCATTTATTCACAAGTATCATAGAGACTTTAACTATTTATTTTGGCCAGATTTAGCAAGTTCTCATTATTCTAAAGATTCTCTAAATTGGATGGACCATTATGTCTATTACGTTGATAAAGAATCCAAATCCCCCAACTGTGCCTCGAGCACGACCAATTGAAAATTTTTGGGGACATTTGGCACAGAAGGTTTACGAGGGAGATTGGCAAGCTTCAACAGAGCAAGTTTTGATTGATCGCATTAAACTAAAACTACAAGAAATTGATTTAAACTTTTTACAGTCGCATATGAAAGGCGTCAGAGCAAAATTGAGATCAATTGCAGATGGTG